>NC_056747.1:309769960-309814960 GCF_019279795.1 Protopterus annectens | reverse complement strand
TAGTTTTAAACAATCAATATCAGACAATTTAGAAACAGCAGTTACAGCTTTACCATGGAGTAAGCGAGTCAAGAACCATACCCAGAGCCCTTGATCAACATCATACTGTTTTCATACCCTTTCAAATATATGAATAAAACTATCATACCCTTTCAAATATATGAATAAAACTATCAAAATTATTACCCTCTGAAAACTATGGAAGAAATTTACTGACCTTTATTGCTTCTGGGGTTCGGTTATTCCCTTCCCCATTGCCTACATCACCCTGGCAAAGAGTCAGCATCTCCATACTGCTTCTCATTTTCTTCAGTCTCCAAATGCTGTGGTCTTTCTGCCGATTCTAATTCCAAATGTTTGGCCTCCAGTTCAAGTCTCTATAACTCCAGACAGATTTTTAAGTCCTCTGAGGAAAAGATGAACTGTCCTGTTTCTGAGAGCTAAACATCCCCACCACCAAACTGGTTGTCTTACAGGTTGCTGGTCTGAGCTGCGATAAGGCTGAAATAATTTCCTGTTTAGTAAGATTGGCATACACCAGTCCTTTGGCTTCACACACCTTTGCCAACTGGTTCTTTGTCAGCCTGCCATAATTGTCTGCTGACATCTTTGCCTGCTTTTCCTGACTAAACTAAACAAATATAATAAAATAAAAAATAAAACTGATGTGAAAATGAAACTCTGTATGTTTAGCTTGTGGCTGCTGAGAATACACACACCTTTAGTTGCAACTGTTCACAGGCAACAGAAGTTCAATTAATATCCACACCACTGCTCACGAATATGTAACATCCCCACTCTGGGCCAGTAATCAAGGAGCCTGAATCCTCACCACTAGAACTACAGAGGGATGTTCACTTGGAACAAATGGATACACCCAGTATTTCCAGATGCAGCTCTCTTCATCAAGCACAACTTCTCTTAAGAGCACACAGAAAACATACTCAGTCCGGGGTCTGGATTTCTCTATCTGTCTCCCTTCAGGTCCCCAATAAGACTCTCCACTGGCACAGCCATACAGAGTTGAGACCTCAGTCGAGTGTCCAAGCCAAGTTCTCCTGCACCCTGTCTATGAAACTAGTGCTTTGTGTCCCTGCTCCAAAAAGCTGACACACCTAATTTAATTTTCACACATACAGAAACAGACAGACACACACACACCTCGGAAAGGCTGGCACAGATTCATTAGCTATGGCCCCTTCTGTCCAGACTATAAGGTACCTACACCATCACCAAACACTCCAAAGCCAACTACTCTAAGGCTTTTGCAAGAGTACCCAATTATACTGAGTGAAATTAATATTAATACAAATGGTAGTTTGACCAACAGCAAGGTTTCTGGGAGTGGCCAGAGCTGTCACCAAATATATAAGTAAATATTGTCTAAAAGACCAGTCACAATGAAGCGTCTAAATATATTTAATAATAAATAAGGAAAAACATGAAAATACTAAATATCTATTTACAGTAAACACCAGAGTTTCAATCACAGGAAATATTGCAACAACAGAGATGAACAGATTTACATAGATACAGAAAAAGAGTACTTAACTAATCTCACTATATCTTCTTGACTGATCAAAAGAAGTACTATTCCCTGGTCACTTACTACAGCAAGGCAAGATGAAGTAGGTGAGGGGTCCTTCTCTGTCAGGTTCCAAAAACAGACTGCCTTCAGTCTCACCCAATATTACAATATCATTTTTGTCCTAGATTACAGAATGACATCACATATATCTGATCATCTGACTTCTGGTTATCATGACTCCCCCATTGCTAGAAGCTGCCAGGATTTAGCACATATATATCAATAATATACACACACAACCTTTCTAAGAGCTGGTGCAGCTTCTGAAATTCAACAAACAATTTCAAACTTCTACCCTTTCAGAATATGAATTAGTTCACCCCAAAAACAACACATAATAGCTTCCTAGTACTGATTTTTTTGTCTCTGGCTGCCTTGAGAACTGTAAGATACAGTCTTTATGGCCTAAGCCAGGTAATTTAATTTCAAACTATTTTCAAAGTTACGTAGATTGAGATTAACCTCTTCTCTTCCAGTATTCTCTGTTAAACATATACAATTAAACAGTTACACTAATACATGCATATTTCTTTTTCTATCCAGCAGGGCACACAGCTGGTACATTTTTAACACAAGCAGCTTTACAAATATATTTTTAACACAAGCATCTGTACAAATCTGTTTGATATATAAATGCCATATAATTCTTTAAAAACTCCAGCTAGCTGTGCTTTCATATGTTACATACCCACAGCCCCACTTCTCCTGGTAATACTGGCAATACCTCACACTGTCACACAAGTTACAACATGCTGAGCTACTAAGCTACTCTGTTACAAATTTCCACAGGGTTTGGCAGCTGCCTCCCCCCCCCAAAAAAAACAAACAAACTGCTCAACGAGAGCTGGGATAAGTAATGTTCTTTTCTTACTGGGTTTACTGTTATAACTGTGCACTTTTTAATTGAATGTTGTAGCAATCGAGCTATGACATACTAATGATTTGCACTCTAGTGAGAGTGAATAAAGAGTCTAACCATTTCTAAGACCAAATGCTGTACAACCTTGGAGAGTACTGTCTGCTACTGACCAGTGTACTTGTTTGAGCTTTTTTTCAGCTTTGTCAGTGTCATTATAAATTAGCTGTCTTTGCACAGCCTAGAACTCATTTGTTATGAGTTGCATTGTGCTGAGCTACTAAGTGACTGACTGTGATACGTTACCACTGGATTTGACAAATAGAAGTTCTACAGATCTGGGATAAGCAATTTTCTGTTCTTACTGAATTTACTGTAATAGCTGTGCACTTTCTGGGTGATATTTTTTAACATAGCTAAAACCTGCTGCTGATTTGATCTCTAGTGACAGTGCAGAAAGAACCTACCCATTTGTAAGCCTCTTAAAGCTGTAGAACCTTAAAGAGTGCCACTTGGTACTGTCTAGTATGCTCGTTTGATTTTTTTAAACATTCTCAGTGTTGTTATAAACTGCACTCATCTGCATAGTGCTTATCATCAAGTAACGGTATTGTAATGAGCACTGTATACATGCAGGTATCTTAAGTCATATCTCTCTATGCCACCTAACCTCTCCTAATCCCTAATGGTAAGTCTAAATAGCAGTATCTGTAGTATGAACAGCGTCTCACAGTTGGATAATAAGCCACAATGCACACAACAGGTCCTAAGTAGCCTCTAACAATAGCTGCTCTATTTTACCAGAATTAAAGTATAGTTGCGCTACTTTGCTCTTAGTGGCTGGTAGCTGCTCTGGACAGAGTATATTTAATAGTTGCTTAGGAAAACTAGTTGTTTCCCCCACAGTATACACAGATGACTATCCAGCTTAACTGAATATAGTTTTCTGTGTAATTTTAACAAATTCTCACAATTTCTAGACTAAAATGGAAGGTCAGTCTGCTTTTCTTCCTCCTGTTTCCAGCTTCATAGCACTTGCCTGATGCTCACATATAATGACATTTTACTTAGTACAAGACATAGTTAAATATATGAAAATTTCATAAACAGACATAGATCTCTAAAAAAAACCCTCTGGAGCAACACACACTTGCAAAACACGCTATACCAACCCGCACTAAAATATCTTATGCAGTGTAAAAAAATCCTTACCAAAACTTCCCAGACTCATGAAGTAAAAATCTTGCATCACCTTCTGGCACACTTGCCATTAGACCATGGTGTCATAATAAGGAGTTTCAGTATGTGTCAGTCTTGAAGGACATGGTTAACATACCACATTTCCACATTTCTTTGCCAAGGATGGTCTGCACCTCTCCCCTTTAGACTTTTAAATACTAGCTAAAATGTATCCATCCCCATAGTGTCTTTTATAGGCAATGCCAAATTATCAAACTTACCGACATAGTAAAATCAACTCAACTGAACCTAAAGGTGTTACTGACTCAATGCCATGAGCCTAAACAAAAAACTACATCCCTCCAAGCCCTCCTCACACTCAAGAATATAGACATCTGTGCAGTTACCAAGACATGGTTTAAAACAGCAGACAGTACCCCGGCAGTGCAAGGTTTCAGTGCCTTCCACAATTTTATACCAGTAGCTACACAGAAAAAGACTAAAGGAGAAGGTGTCTCAATGTACATCAATAACAAACATACCGCTGGGGTGGTCAAACAGGATAAAGTGCTGGAGTTCCTCCACATGAAGATCACCTTAGACAAAAATCACGTACCATATGCTAACCAGCTATAGGACCCCCCCCCCCCCCCCCATGTTCCAAGAAGCTTAAAATGCTACTTGGACCTACTAGAGACACTTACCATCCAACCTAACACCCTAATCATGTCAGATTGTAATGAGAGAACTAGAATGCTAAGCAGCCTCAAATCTACTGCCACAGAGATTCCTAGGCTTGGTAAATGCAAACACCCTTGAACACCAGATAGTGAATACATACTGGACCTTGTGCTTACAAATATGGGAGAATGCTGCCCCCCCCCACCCCCACACACAAACACAATTTCTCCTCCTACCTGGTAAGGTCCAAACACACAGTTGTCTCCTTGAAAATCAAAATCAACTCCGTAATCCCGCTAAAACCAGTAACAGATAGTAACCATTCCAACGCAAATTAACTTTTATTAAGTGATGGATTGTCAAACTTCAGTACTCCTTTAAACCCAAAGAACAAAGCAGACTATGCTGAATTGCTCTCAGAACTCTGTGCAACCATGTCAATAGCTGCATAGAGGCTGCTGAACCTAAAAGAAGCAAGCCCAGGACTAACACTAGAAAGAAACCACCCCTGGTGGCATCCCAAATTAAACAGGATAGACAACAAAAAGAAAACAATAAATAGCAAAGATCAGGAAGGGTAATTCTCATAAAGATAGAAATTATTTCATTAAAGTAAATGCACAACTAAGAAGGCTAATTTCGTCAAGCAAAGCCAACTTTTAGGTTTCTCAGGTGAAAAATAACCATACGTCCTTCTACAGCTATGTCAGAATCCTCAAGGGCAGCACACAGCAGTGAGGAATTGGTGGTTAATAGTGCCATATTCAATGAGCCTGACAATACAGCAAACCTGTTAGCAGACAAATTCATTTCCAACTTTACCTCACTGTCATCCCCATCCATCCCTTCAAAAATCCCCTCAAACATAACCCCTCCAGCTATAATTAGGAAGCATGTACTGGCTGCACTTACAAAAGTCAAGAACAGGCCTCAATGGGTACCAATAACATCCCAGGATGCCTCCTGAATAGTCTAAACTATTACTTACCTGGAACCCTGGAGTCATTATTTAACTATAGTCTTAAAACAGCTTTTGTGCCACATGAATGAAGGACCACGACGATCATCCTCCTTCATAAGACAGGATCTTCAACAGATCCTGGAAACTACAGACCAATTAGTCTGACTAGTCTGATTTGCAAAACCATGAAAATGATCAATAGGGACATAGGAGACCTCCAGATACTGGATCTATCCCAGATTGGCTTTGTCAAAGGAAGGTCATGCTTAGTGAATCTGAAGGGCTTCTTGTAAAGCTCATTAAGGCAATGGATGAGGGGAAAACTATGCATATACTGCCTACCTAACATTTGGTTAAAGCAACTGATGCAATACTGCACTCATGCACTGTCAACATACTTATGGAACTAGGTATAAACCCCTTTATAACCTACTGGATAGCTAGCTAGCTGGTTCACTGATAGGACCCAGGAGGTTAGAATTGGTGAGATCACCTTCACAAAGAGGCCGGTCAC
This sequence comes from Protopterus annectens, assembly GCF_019279795.1. NCBI lineage: Eukaryota > Metazoa > Chordata > Ceratodontiformes > Protopteridae > Protopterus > Protopterus annectens. Next base: position 309,809,181 of record NC_056747.1, on the reverse strand, counting down.
CATGCAGTCCCCCAGGGCTTTGTGCTGGGCCCACTCCTCTTTGGCATCTACAACTCAGATGTCAAAGCCAATGTCAAAGGTCTTTGCCTAATCATGTTTGCACATGACTGCTAACTTGGAGCAGTCACTAAATCTCCCCAAAACAAGAACATCCTTCAGGAAAGTCTAGTACAGACAAATACTTGGTGCCAAAGCCATTGCTTAAAACTCAACACCAAGAAATGCATTATAGTACATTTTGGGGAGTCTACCATCCCAGGTAACTACGTCATCAATAAAACACCCTTAAAAGTTGATTCACTAGTCAGGGATCTGGGAACTCACATAGATAATAACCTAGCCTTTGACCAACATGTGTCCAATGTCCTTCTATGTCGCATAAATTATAAACAAGAGCATGACATCTAGATACAGAGAGATTATCATACCACTGTACTCTGCCCTCATCAGACTCATCACAGAGTATTAATGCCCCCTTCAGGTGTTGTTGTTGTCTTTCGGCTTTTCCCGGTTAGGGGTCGCCACAGCGAAACTCCAGTCCGCTAATGACTGGCAGTAGATTTTCATGAACGCCGAGGTGCCAGCTCGACGTTCAACCTTCAACGAAGGCATGCCCACTTACGCATGTCTTTCGAACGCCCACCCATCCTTCAGTATGTACCTGAAAAGACACGTGCGGCAACTAGAATGTCCACAAAGGTTCCTTACAAAATGAATAAAGGGAATAAACACAACATCCTATGCTGACTGCCACAAAGCTCTGTCTCTACTTGCTATAATACAGACTTCTGAGGGTTGATCTTTGCCTGGCATATAGGGCATCCCTGGACCCTGCTTTGATGAACCTTTTGCGCATCCGCAAAATGAATTACATCAGAACTACTAGATTACAGACCTAACTTTTGCTTGTGCCATAAAACGGACATGGTGAATGAAGACACAGATTTGTTTCTCAGAGAATTCCCATTCTCTGGAACAAACTCAGCAACTATGTGAAACAGAGTTCCTCCACATCCATTTTAAACGCAACTTTGATCAATGGATGGGTAGGTAATAGAAAATTCACCGCTAAGTCAGCTCCTAAGTCTCTGATGGACAGAAGCAGTCAGTAAACCACCACCAATATAAATCAAATTTGTGAGACACATTTGGGTTGTATAGTTGTGCTTATAAGGGCCTTGTTTTTAGCCTAGGATACACCTATGAACCTAGGAGCCACCACAGTTTAAATCATCACAAATCCAGTACACAAGAGCATTCTGCAAATACTCTGCTCCATGGTCAAGCTGAAAATGGTGCCTCTTTCCTAGGGAAAACAAGCAACAAATGCTGGTAAAACTACCAGTCCACAAAAGTTACTTTTTTGAAAGAAAAAATAGTAACAGGCACTTTAAAACACTATGGCAACTCCACAATGAAAAAATAAACACAAACTATCCAGAGAAAATATATTTTCAGTTAGTATGCACGATTTCAAAAATGAGAGAAAGAAATGAGCGCTCCTTTAAAAGAATGTTACGGTCTTGGGACTGTCCATTATATATTTATTTTACATTTGTTAACTGGGGGTGTCTGACTGAGACGAAAAGGCCCTTTTTCAGCAGAGGCCCGGGGAGAAAAGCTCCACATAGAAAAAATACAGATACATTTACATATTTAGACATGATCAGTATACACACAAATTACAACAGACGTGTTTTTACTGTGGTATGCAGCACATAAACAGTTACAGTGGAGAGAACAAACAAGAAAATACTAATTTAAAAGTAAAGGTAATTAACAGATTTGTGGTGTACAGCTGAAATTTGGAACATAGGTAGAATACATACATAGTACACAGGTACAGTACATACATTGCAGATTAGCCAGTGTCTGTGAGTAAGAGTGAAAACTATTATCACGTATTCTAGGTTTAGTATGTGTAACTTATCCGCTTTCACTAGCCTGGGGAGCAGTCATGGCACTGCCAACTTTGCTTGAGATGTTGCCCAATGAGGTTTTTAAAAGGAGGCTTTGGACGATGTGTTTTGTATGCTAGTGGGGAGAGAGTTCCATTTTTTAGCCAAGGATATAACAGCACTCTTAGCTTTAAATAATTTTCCTGAAGAGGAATGTAATAAAACATCAACAAAAATTTAAGAAAATGGAAGTTTTTACCTCAAAGGAAACTTTTCTGCCCAGCAAAGAAAAGCACAATCTGACTGTTGATTCTCAAAAGCCTCAGAGGAGTGTACTCTTCTGTGGTAGTAAAGCTCTGAAAGGCTTCATGCCCAAACTTGTCTTTTAGTCAACTCAGCTTGAGCTGCTTGTTAGTTTGGGCACGTGAAAGGTGCCCTGAAGCTTTGGTAGCTTTCTTGTCATTACATCCTTGGCAGGATATAAACCATATATAACAAAGGCTACTGCAGCGATGATCAATACGAAGAACATCTCATAGTATAAAATTACAACTGAAAATTACTGGCATCTGCTAATTCTGACAATCTCCTTATTCCTGGGCTCAGTTACTGATGATTCGCCCCTTGAAATTGTTAGGGGTAACCAAATATATAACAATGTGCTAGGGATTAGTAATGACAGCATACAAGAAAAACAAAACTCAGCTGAATCTCAACATGGTAATAACAATCTTCCAAATACTCCACAAATACTACATCCTGAGGTCATTTTTACATGTTCAAATATTTAAAAAGGAAAAGGAGGGATACTGAAGAAAATAATACAGACCTACTGAGCAAAAAGGCAAAATGTATAGCTATAAAATCTGTCTACCAATTCAAGATATCACAAGCAAGATTTACAAATGAATAGTGAAATTTATGACAGTACTGATCAACTTTCAACATACATTAAGTAACGGAGCAGTATTTCTGTGCCAAGGGTTATAACACAGATTTGTTAACCATTAACTGCAGGAAAAAATATATCCAAGGAAAGCAGTGCAGACTTGGTTCTTGTCAACAATGCTAAAGATCTAGATCCTCAAGTCAAGAATGATTCCGGTGTTAACACTTCAAGATTCATAAGTGATGATAAATTCATTGACTGAGATGTACTTGTCTTAGAAGAAGATGCTAGGTCCTTCTGCTAGAATCTTGAATAAACTTAATAAGTTGGCTTTCAGTGTCCACTGTCAGCAAACTTCACGATTTAAGGTTGAAAGATATGAATGGTAACCATTTCAAATGTCAGGACCCACTAGAGGAAGTTCCAAAATAAGGAGACTGAAGGGCTGAAATCGGACTTGTATATACCAAGTTCATGGTGCCATTTCTTGAATATTCCCTTTACTCTGAGGTATGGCTCAGGCTCTGGATCTAATAAAGAACATTTGTGAAGGCCAACCCACTCAGATTCTTAATGTTGAATTAACTCCTGTTCCAGCTGTCTTCATTTCCACTTTTACTGGAAAAAAAATTCTAAGTTTGCTTCCCCCCTTTCCTGTGGCAGGTGTTGTCCAGATATGGATTTGCTGTGTCCAGGACTGTTTGTGAGCCCCCCCCCCCCCACACTTAACTGGGGTTAAAGTATTCCTGGTGCCATAAAGTCTGTTCTTCAAATTTTCCCTTGCAACTAGCCAGTTTTTTAGTTTTAGCACTCAAATCTGTTTCTTTGAGGTCAGCACTTGTTCAGAACTCATTGTAAGCACTAAATAAGTTACAAATTACTACAGCACTCAACTTTCCTTACTTGTCTAGAGGAAAACAGTTTTTAGTACTTAATAAATAAGCATCTATTCATTCATGTCTAAAGGTCAGCTCCTGGTGTTTTCTCCTGTCTACCTCATGAATCTGGGCATCTTGGGACAATGCAGCAATTGCCTCATGTATACAGACAACCCTCTCCTCCTACCACCCAATACTACGACCTGTGAGAGATGCCCTTATATAGCCAAACTGGAAGCAAAGCTCTCTTCAACAAAGACTGGACTAGACAGTCAAGAGACGGTAAACACTTGCACCGCACCACACTCATCAAATAGTCCTTCAAAACCTATACCACCAAAACACAAACACAGAAGCACAAAACAAACACCTACATTTGCGGAGGCTCTCAGTACAAATCTGCCCAAACAACAGAGACTTCCAAAGCAGAAATGCAAGCAACCTCCACCCCCCCAACACAGCCCAAATGACACATAGCCCACATACCCAGTATGCCACTCAACTACAGCCCATAAGGCATAACGTACCCAACACTCTAGTCATAGGTGACTATACAGTCAGGCACACTGATGTTCCACTCATCAGGCTAAACAAGGAAAAGTTACTGTCAGCTGCCTGTCAAGTGCCAGGATCCGCCACATAACACATGCATTCAGGTCACTCCACAACAAGTACAAATATGACTCTGTCATTGTCCATGTTGGTGTGAATGACCTGAGATGTACCTCCCTGGACTACATGAAAAGAGACATGAAGGAGCTCTCCGATCTTGTAGCCAGGGCAGGTATGACCCTAGCCCTGAGTAGCATCCTGCCATCATCCAGAATGATACCACAGTACAAGGACAAAATGATTGACTTTAACAATTGGCTAAGCTTCTTGTGTCATTCTAAGGGAATCCAGTTTCTGTCTGCCTGGGATGACATGATCGACAGACCAAGCTGCTTTGCCAAAGATGGCCTGCACCTGTCGCCCTTGGGATTCCAGATACTGGCAAAGGCTCTTGCTACCCCTATAGTGCCTTTTTTAGGCAAGGTTCAAATGACAAATTCATCACCATAACAGGTACAAGCAAGCAAAATCTGAGGGTAATGCTACTCAATGCTAGAAGTCTAAACCTCAAAATGCACTCACTTGAGGCACTCTTTAAAATGGAGAACATTGACATCTGTGCAGTGACAGAGACCTGGTTCAAAGCTCCAGAGAGCACCCCTGCATTACCAAGCTATAATTCATACCACACCTTTCAGCCACCAAACCCGGACTGAAACACTAAAGCTGGAGGCGTGTCCATATTCATTAAGGATATCCACACCTCCAAGCTAGTTGCTCAGCATAATGCATCCGAGATTATCCAAGTTCAACTAACTCTGGGCAAAACCACAATCCAGATTGTAGTTTGCTACAGACCCCCCACTATGCCCCAGGATTCCCACTCCTCTTTTCTTGATACACTAGAAAATATTAAGGTACAACCCAACACTCTAATAATGGGTGATTTCAACTACCCTACCATTAACTGGGAAAACTACTCATGTACCAACTCTTTTGCTCAACATTTTCTGGAAATCATCAATTCCAACACCTTGGATCAACTTATCCACACCCCCACCAGGGGCAGCAATATCCTAGACCTGGTCATCACCAACATGGGTGACCGGTGTTCCACACCAGAGGTCAGCTCCTCGTTGGTCAGATTCGACCACAAGCTAATCAGCCTAGGCATCCACATCCCGCTCCCACCCCCTATTAGGAAAACAACCATAAATAATTTCTCCAAAGCCAACTTCACACTTCTTAAGACAGAAGTGGCAAACTTCACGACACCCATGCAGATGGACAATAGAGGTACGACTGCTGAATCTTACACAAATGCACTTTATAAGCACTTACACGAGTGCATGGATCATGTTATCCCTAACAGAACCAAGATGCTATCCTCCAAAAAAAAGGAAACCAATCTGGTGGTCTTCTGCCATGAACAAACTCTACAACAGAAGAAAGAAACTGTTGCAAAAAAGAGTAAAATCCCACGATTGGAGGAACTCCCTGGTCAGCCTCAGTAAGATGCTGAGATCCCTCATAAAATCCTCCAAAGCTAGTTATGAAAACAAAATCGCCACTGATTTTAAAGACAACCACAAAGCATTCTATAGCTATGTCAAGAATCTCAATGGCAACACTCAGATCTGCTCTGAGTTACAGCACACTGACACTAAATACACAGAACCATCTGATATTGCGAACATCATGGCAGATAGGTTCAGTGCTAACTTTACCCCCCTCTCACCCCCTAAAGGGCTCATCTTTATGCCGGAAGAATACAAAGTTCCTGTAATCACGGCTGCACAGGTAAAAACCTCACTCTCCAAAGCCAAGAACACAGCATCCATGGGACCTGACAACATCCCAGGATGCCTTCTACATTAACTACAGAATGAACTGGCACCCCACCTAAGTATCACGTTCAATCATAGCCTCACCTCAGGCTTTGTGCCCAATGAATGGTGCACTGCGACGGTTATCCCATTCCACAAAGGGGGGGGGGCCACAACAGACCCCAGGAACTACCACCCATTAGCCTGACAAGCCTGGTCTGCAAGGCCATGGAACGTATCATCATGAAACATCATGAAACTCAAAGACATTGGAGATCTCCAAACTCTGGACCCCACACAGTTTGGGTTTGTAAAAGGCAGATCATGTCTCCTAAACCTGATAGACTTCTTTGAAGTAGTCACCAAAGCCATAGATGAAGGTAAGGTGGTTCACACAGCCTATCTAGATCTCGCCAAGGCGTTCAACACCATCCCCCACTCTGGAATTATAGATAAACTCACTAAACTAGGTATAAATCCCTATGTCACAAGATGGGTTGCCAACTGGCTTACTGACAGAACCCACGCTGAGAAAGTAGCAGACTCCAAATCAGACTTCAGACCTGTGACAAGTGGAGTACCATAGGGTTCAGTCCTGGGTCCTCTCCTGTTTGGTATCTACTTCTCTGAAGTACAGGCTAACACAGAAGGTCTTTGGCTAACTAAATTCGCAGATGACTGCAAACTAGGAGCCATAATCGAAACTTCTAATGATGTGGACATCCTACAAAAGGGCCTCATTGAGACAGATGCCTGGTGTCAAAGCGATGGTCTCAAGCTCAATGCCAAAAAGTGCATTGTCATCCCCTTTGGTAAAAACTCTGTACCCATGAACTACAACATAGGCGGTAGTCTACTTAACACCGAAAGTGTGATGAGACCTTGGGACACAGGTGGACAGTAGTCTTTCCTTTGATAATCACATTGCCACAGTGGTCAGGAATTCCTTCTACGTGGCACACCTCATCACAAAAGGTTTCTCATTCAGAAAAAAAAAAAGAGGTCATTGTTCCCCTCTACTCATCACTCATTAGACTCATTATAGAGTACAATGCCCCTTTTGGTATATACCTCACAAGACATCTACAACAACTGGAAAGGCCGCAAAAATACCTCACAAAGAGGATTACTGGCCTCAAACAGATGCCTTATGCAGACCATCTCAAAAAACTCCAGCTTTACTCCGTCGCATATCGCCTAGTCAGAGGTGATCTCTGAATAACATACAAAGCAATGTCAAACCCAGAGCTGTTGGACATGCTCCACTTAAAGAAATCCCAATCCCTCCGAGCTACACGCTCTTGGGACCTAAACCTTGTCACCACAATAAACAGAACATGCTGGAGGGATAGATTCCCATACTCTGGAACAGACTACGTATCTATGTCAAACAGAGCTCTTTATTAGCACTCTTCAAGAAAAATCTTGATGATTGGATGGGTAATAGGAAATTCACCCCGGGGACGACTTCTGTGGTTCTGCTTGACAAGGGCACAGGAAAATAATTTTCTTGAGTGGCGAAAGCCAGAGTACCTTTTTGGCTAGGCTTGTATAGGCCCTAAGGCCAATAGCCTAGTACCTACCTATGAACCTATGGCGATCTCAGAGTTGGTATGTATAAGTTCTGGGGGGTAGGGGGGTATTGCCACACATGGGGGGTGCAGGAGGGCTTGCCCCCTGCAAAAAGAAGTTTTAAGAAGAACGATCTTCAAGATTCATTCGTCTCCTGTGTTTTTGGCCTTTTTTTTTCCAATATGTCAGCACTCGGCACTTTGAGTGCCAACATTTCAATAGAAAGACGATCTGAAAGTACAGTTGTGTAAGATCTTATCATACCTGCAGATGTCCTTCTCTACACTGTTGCAGTATTCTTTACAATAGGGATCCCCTGCCAAGGGCAGCCCAACATCTGTTCAGTATACCAAAACCTTTAGGTTGTAATAGGGACACATGCATGCTCCCCCGTGCATGGTGTAGGGCATAAAGGTGACAAACCATCCTCAGAACTGAAAAGGCCCCGGAGGAACAACAGTCTAAGTAAACAAAGAGCAAATACTGGAATGGTGAAGAAAATGACATCTATTGTTATGGCAAGATTTTACACAACTGCACTATATCCTTCTATATCACTGTTGCAGTATTCCTTTCAATAGGAATAGTACAAAAGCTCAAGAAGAAAGTCGGGAGGAGGAAGGCCAAACAGAGGCCTCCAGAAATCCATGTAGGATACCCCTTGCAAATCCATCTCTAGCCTTAGAAACAACATCCAACTTATAGTGCTTGGAAAAAGTATGAACAGAAGTACAACTAGTTGCATCAAGAATAGAATTAGAATCCAAACCTTTGAAAAAAGTACCAGAAGATGCCACAGCCTTGACAGAATGAGCCTTAACAGAAGGAAGGCTTTTCCCATGAAAGGAATAACAAAAGGAAATGGCTTTAGATATCCAGGAATAAATGGTTTGCTTGGAAACGGCCAAATCTAAAGACATCGGATGAAAATAAACAAAAAGCTGCTCAGATTTACGAATGGCTTTAGTTTTATCCAAATAATATCTGCCATGTCTATGCAAATTCAAGGTGTGAAGAACCTTCTCACTAGTAAACTGTGGAGATGGGAATAAAAGTGGGCAAATGAATAGTTAACCACCTTGGGCATGAAAGAAGGATTAGTACGAAGAGACACCCTGTCTTTATGAAAAAACAAAAAAGGAGGAACAGCCATAAGGGCCTGCAGCTCAGACACCCATCTGGCTGAGGTAAGGGCCAAAAGAAGTATAGTCTTCCAAGAACAATGTTGTAAGGAAGCTGAAGTTGCAGGCTCAAAAGGAGCCACAGTCAATTTTACCAAAAGAAGCAGAAAAGAGGAATAGGCTTCCTGGGAGGCCTAAAGTGAAGGATGCCTTTAAGAAATTGTTTGACCTTGAATATAGAAGCCAAAGCGGGAGACAAAGGCAAACAAGCAAAAAAAGCAGACAGGTGGACTTTAACAGAAGAGTCTGCGCCAAGGCAGAACTGAGCAATTCACACAAAATGAGAGTGAACCAACCAAAGGAACTTCCGCAACAAGTGGATCCAGGTTGAGAAAGACAGAAGATAGAAAATCTCTTCAATTTGGATAAATAAGATTTTCTGGTAGTGGGTTTCCTGGCTTCCTGCAGGAGCCGAAGCACTTTCTCAGAAAAAAGGTGCGTAAAAGGGATCAAAACCCTATCACCCATAATGTCAGCTGAAGGGTGGACAGATGAGGATGGAGAAATCCCTTGTCTTGTATGAGTAGGTCCACCCTGTGAGGTAACTTGTGATAACTGCCCTTGACTAAATGCAGAAGAAGAGGAAAACAATGCTATCTGGGTCAAAAGGATGTCACCAAGATTTTGGAAGCATCCTGTTCTATCCTGAACAGAACCCTCAATATGAGAACAATGGGTGGGAAGGCATTCTGTTCAGAAGAGAGGGAAAAAAATCTATTCGAGGAGTACCCCACTGGTGGACAATGGCCAGAAACACATTTCTGTGAAGCATGCACTTGTGAGTTTGTGTTATGGGCCTGCTCAGAGAATCTGCCACAATGTTTTGATCTGAGAGAATGTAAACTGCTTGAAGAGTCACCTGATACTGGACAGCTAGATCCCAAACCTGAAGAGCTAGTCTACACAGGAGATCAGATCTTGTCCCTCCTTGCTTGATGATGTACCACATCACTGTGGTATTGGCTGTGAATATTTTGAGGGGCCCTGGAAGGAAAAGAGAATTAAAAGCCTGAAAAGCCAGAAGAGCAGCTCTCATCTCTTTGATATTGATGTGGTCGGTCTTTTGATGAAGAGACGAAAGGCCCTGCACTTTTAGAGGACCAAGGAAGCCCCCCATCCCGTGTATGAGGCATCTGTTAAAATGTTCCTAAGTGGGGACTGGGGGTTGAAAAGGAAGCCCTGGGTTGAGGGACAACTGATAAATCCACCACTGAAATTCCAGCTTGAGGCATGGGAGAAGGGGAACTGGAAAATCCAAAGGATGTGAATGTTGAAGCCAGACAGACTTTAGGAACCACTGGAGCTTTCTCATAGAAAGCTTTGCCAGAGGAAGCATAGGAATGGTAGAAGCCATGTATCCCACAGCTCTTAGAAACTCTCTGGCTGTAATGGAGTCCAGAGGAAGAAGGGATTGAAAGAATGCAATCAGAGTTAAAGCCTTGGGAGGAGACAGAGGCGCCACTGTAAAAACTGAGTTCTGCAGGAGACAAACAGCAAAGTGAAAATGTTGAAGTAAAAGTTCAGGAAAAGAAGCCTAAATAAGCAGGTAGTCCAGGTAAAGAAATATCTGGATTCCCCTCAACCTGCAAAAAGCAATCACAGGAGCTAGGCATTTGGTGAAGATGCTTGGGACAGTAGAAAGGCCAAAGGGCAAAGCAGAGAACTGAAAATGCAAGGAATCAATAGAGAAACATAAAAATGTACTGAAAAGGGGATGAATAGGGATATGGTGATAGGCATCCTCAAGATCCAGGGAAACAAGGTTTGAAGGGAGAGCATCAGAGAGGACAGAACTTTCGAAAAGATGATTACCTGAGAAAGACCAGAATGGGTCTCCAGGTGCCTTCTTTCCTGGCGACCAGAAACAGTCTATAGTTAAACCCTTTATCCTTTTGAGGAGCTGGTACTGCCTGAATTGTTCCCTGAGACAACAGGCCCCAAAGCACCTCTGGAAAAATGGGCAGCTGTTCCTGAGGAGGCTGAAGAACGCCCAAAAAGTGAGGAAAGAGATTTATAAACCATATAATACCCCTGGCAAATTATGGCTAGAACCAAACAATCTTGAGTAACCTTTAACCAAATTGGAAGGGACATGGAAAGAAGAAGATAGAGGAACATGACTGAGAAGAGAGAGGCAAGGATAGTCAGACAGCACATGACTTGTCTAGAAAAGGAGGCTTCTGAGCTGAAAGAGTTTGAGTAGAATTAGCAGGAGGAGCCCTTCTACTGTCCTTCTCACCTTTGGGGAGGACAAGACTGTCTGTAGACAAAGGCAAGTTTATTAGATAATTCCTTTGAAACTTGGAACAGGTAAAACAAAAATATGTTTCAAATCCTGTAAAACCTTAACCTTTTCCTGAAGGGACTTAAACAGCTCAGCAGCAGCAGCACCAAAAAGATGTTAGCTATCTATCACCAGGCAATGGTTGGAGGTAAACCCAGGAATACCTCCTCAACAGAGAAACAAAAGCAGCAGCTCCAGATGAAGAATCTGCTGCATCATAGCTGCATTTAATAAAATGGTGAGCTACTTGAGAAGACTACCCTAAAAATGAAAGAGCTGATGTCTTCCCCTCAGAGTCAGGAAGATCTAAAATTATTTCACAGGCGTGAGAGGGAAGAGCCAAAACATACCTGGTCATGTGGGTTTAAGTAGTTTACAGTCCTAAAGGCCAAGGTAGCAGAAGTATACCCAACCTCTCCATAGTTCTGCTGTCCTTGTCACAGGGAAGCAGCTTTGTAGAAGGCGAAAGCTTAGATGATGTATAGGAAGCATCTGCCCTTATAAATAAATTTGCAATCTTCAGGCACCTTATAAAACCGATCAGGCTTTTTAGGAACTGGGGGTAGAGAGTCAGGAGCTTGAGAAGTTGCAGAAAAAGCATCCAATAAGACAACAAGAACAGCAGGGACAGCAGAGGGCTTCGGAGACTCCATTTGAAGGAGCTTGTAATACCTTTGCTGGACATCAGAGACCTGAGCACAATCACACTTAAAAAACTCCATCATAGTGGAAATTGTATCACCAAACAAAATCACCTAAAAAGGAGAATAAGAACTAATGGATTGCTCCTTCTCAGAGTCATAATCCAAGGGAGAAGAAATGTGGGAAGAATAGGTCAAAGATTCTTCATCATAATCCACATCGTCATCGGATGAAACCTGCTCCCTAGGCCTCTTAAGAGGAGCAGAAGACCAAGGGGGAGTAGGAACAGAAACCCTTGAGGAGGCTGCAAAGCCATACGGATATTAGACAGACCTTGTGTGAAATCTTGCCATTCACACTAAGGGTCTTTGGGAGAAGAAGAAAATTGCTTAGTTTTCTGCTTCTTTTTCAAGAGGACATCAGCCTTAAAGATCTTAGCTGGCTCGGACCCCTGATGACACTAAGCGTAGTAGAAAACTCCTCTCTGACCAAGATTTGAGGAACACCCCTAGGCCCTTTGGAAATAATCAGCCGTGGTTCCCCTTAAACATCCAAAATGGACATTTGCAAGGCCTCCAGGCTTTCACTAGCCTTGAGAGAGACGTCTGGGGAAGAGGAACAGCCGAAGAATCTGACCGAGCCTTCTTGCTCATCTTCTTCATGGACAGCTGACCATCAAATGATTATAAAGCTGTTACAATTATACAAACATGGAATACTAGTCATATCTGGTTTCCTGGTTTTATTGAATATGAATGGCTAAATCAACAAAATTGTAGAAGAGTCCTCATTTTAATCCATAAGAGTAGTAAATCCTTTCTGTGTTTAACTGAATACTTACTCGATTCAACAAAACACTGGGACTACTTAACAAGACCAGATAATATACTTCGAAATGAAGGCACTCTGTTGTTGGGTGATTTTAATTACCTGGATATAAACCGGGATAGGCTGACTGCAAATACTACTTACTCAAAGCAGTTTACTAAGATAGTAAGTTTTCATGGACTGCAGCTAGTCTTAGACAAAACAAAAGCAAATTATATACTTGACATTATTGTTAAGGATGTTCCAAATTTTCTCAATAGTGTACTTATTTTAGTTCCTCTAGGAACTTCTAATCATAACTCCATCAATTCTGAAATACTTAAGGTTACTTCTTATAAACCTATGACTAAAAGTATGACTATAGAAGAACAGACCATCAGAAACTTATCAAACCCTGATAGTAATGAGAAGAACTTAGAAAGTAACCGAGAGGATCAAAATTATGGTTATTCAAACCTTTGTAGGGAATTTAGAAACAAGGTGTGAAAAGTACTGCATCTATCTACTAGTAAATTTCCATTTTGGTGGACCCAGAAAATAAAAACTATCACAAAATGACATGAATGCTTAACATTTAAAGTTACCCAGTCATAAGAACAAAAATTCTCTTAACTCCATCAGTAAAAATCAACAAGGGTCAACAGCTTATGAGGAAAAGCTTGCATATGACAAATCCAATTTGAATAATTTCTAGAAGTATTATAATAATAATAATAATAATAATACTCAGTATCATCTAGAAAAGACAGCGCGGATCACAGACTGTATACTGTATCAGGGTTAGCAACTGAACGGTGTACAAATTGGCTCTGGGTGGTTTGGTTTATATTGACTAATGGTGCAAAAAACTGGGTAAGGCTATTGCGTACTCCAACATATATCACGGACTCATGATAATGGTGGGATGGGTCTTATTACCCCTACTGACCAGTGTGTGCCCATAATAAAGCCCAGAAGCCCTTAGTCAAGAAGCAACTGGCCAGCTGGTGTTCAACTACCCAGCTTTGGTTACCTGGGATAGCTTTGCTGAGCAGAAGTTGGACATAATACTAATCGACCTGCCAAACATAAACTAAAGTTTGCTACAATCAGTATAGGTTCACTGATAGGAAGCAGCTTGGAAGTAGATGACATGATGATAAGGAGGAAGCTGGACACCCTCTATATCAGGAAGACAAGATGGAAGGGCAGTAAAGCACAGCCACTTGGCTTGCGATGAGAGTCTACTACTCAGGGGGAGGACAGACTAAAAATGTTATGAAGAAGTGGGTTCAGAAGACATTAATGGATGTCATCATAATTAATGATAGACTTGTGGCAATCAGACTTCAGTGTAAGGATGTGACAGTTTTCATAGTCTCAGCCTAAGACCCACAGCAGGGTTGTGACAGTGAAGAATAGTGCAATCAAAGAGTTGCCTGACCTACTAGATAAAGCAGGGCAACATGTAGGTCTTGATAATGTGGGACCTAAAACGCACATATTGGGACAGACAAAAAAGGACATGAGGACTGCCTAGGTCCACATGAGTGGGGCAACACAAAGAGGGAGAGCTCATTCTAGATTTCTGTCTGGCAAACAGTCCAAGATCACATACAAGAGTGGCTAACATAAAACTCAAGTAGACTTCTTCCTAGTAAGGAAAGTGCATCAGGGTACAATCATTGACAGCAGTCATTACCAATTAAATACTCTGACCACAGTATAAGCCACTGTTTGCCATTATCAGCTGCAAGCAGTGGGAAGAGAAGGCTCTAAGGTCAACAGAGACTAGGCTGAAGACCTGGATGTTGACTGGAGAGAAAACACAGGAGTTCAAGGAAATACTCAGGGCTCTAGCACCACAGAAAGAAGAGGAAATAGGTGGTGCTGAAGAAGAAGAAAAAGAATAGCATGTGTAAGGACTGTAGAACAGACATGCAGCAGAGACTGGTACGGAATACGGTACACAAAGAAAACTAGTTATGGAATGCAAAAGTACACAAGAAGTCATCCAAGCTAAGAAAAAAACGGAGACAGAAAAGACAGACCAGGTTAAAAAGAAATACTGGTTGACTAACAAAGAGGCTACCACAACAGTTGCAATAGCACAGAACAAGGCAGCAGAATCACTCTATCAGATTCTGGAAAGTGACTCAGCAGATGAAAAAAGAAACAATACTAGGTTGCAAGGCAAAGACAGAAAGATGAAAATGGTCACCAGAGACCCTTCATAAGGGATGCTAGCAACACCTTCCTCACCAGCCCATAGCACATCGAAGGCACATGGAAGGAATACTTCCAGTAGCTTCAAAATGAAGAAAACCACCTAAAAGCTGTACTGTCCAAGATGCAGCCTACAATGAAAGAAGATAAGGAGCACACCCCAGAAGAAGTAAGAACTGCACTAAGGAAAATGAAGTCAAGGAAAGCAGCAGGCTCAGATAAGGCTACTGCATATATGATCAAGATTGCTTGGTGGGTTAGGGGAGAATGGTCCCAGTGTGTGCTCAAAACAGTATGGAAGGCTAGAGCACTTTTCTCCTGTTGTCTGGGATACAACTAAATGCCAGTGCACAAGAAAGTACAGTTGTGCAAGTAAACGTATCATATCATAACAGTAGACATTTCAATGATCACTGCTGCAGTAGCCTAAGCTATATGGGTTACATCCTTCCAGCCAGCTTCCAAAGTTTTGGGGAAGCTTCCACGCACCCAAAATAAAATGACTAAAAAGACATGTTTGAGCACTAAACCTGTCACAGCTTTCATTCCAACTGAAGGAGGGAACCCAAGTCCTTAGAGGATATTTCTAGAAACAATAAAAAATAAATGTCCACACTCTGACATAAATAAACACACCAAAAACAAGGGGGGGTGGAGGATAGGAGCATCTACTGCATCAGTGATCATTTGACTATCGACTGTTATGGTAAGTTTACTTACACAACTGTACTGTGTTCATAATCATCACTGCTACAGTAGGCTAAGCCATATGGGTAGATTACCATACCTTAGAACAACTGAGAGGTGGAAGGAGAAGGGTCCAGGTGCCCTGAAGAATGGTCCAAGCAAAGCCTGACCTAACTCTGGAGCAGGAAATGAGCTTGCAATGTTTTGTAAAAGTATGTACAGAGGATCGGGTTGCTACCTCTAGAATTCTTGTAGAGTGCAACCCTTTCCAAAAATCCAAAGATGATGCCAAGGTACTGGTAAGAATATGACTTAACTCTGCATGGAATATTTTTGTTGGGATGGTAATAACAAATGGTAACAGCCTGTGACAACCATTTGGAAATAGTCTGCTTTGACACAGGTTGTCCCATCTTCTTACATTCACAAGAAATTAAAATACTGATCGGAAGTTCTGAAAGATTTTATTCAGTCAAGATAGTACCAGCGTTGTCTGTGGACATTCAAGGTATGAAATATCTTTATCCCTGATTTAAGATTCAGGAAAGGATATGGATTAATTTGGCTTAAAGTAAGCTCGGATACAACTTTAGGCACAAGCAAAGGATTAGTTCTCAAATAAACCCTGTCTCTGTGGAAAGTGAGATAAAGTTGACCAACCATAAGAGCTTGCAACTCAGATAATCGTTTTGCAGAGGTCAGAATAAAAACTATTTTCCATGTTAAGAAATTCCATTCAACTAGCTGAGCTGTTTCAAATGGAGCAACACAAAATTGACGTCCCAACGAAGGGACACCAGTCTTCTTGGTCTTGATATGGTAATGTATTCAAAGATGGGGATCAATGGGCAGGCATGCTGAAATGATTGACAAATGAAATGACAGAGGAGCAAGACAGGCCAGAGGAAAGTAATTCACACACATATTGTAAAAACCAAAGAAATACTAGTCCTGAATGGGCACTGCCTGCAATACCGGCACCAACTGGAAAACCTTTTCTATTTGCTAATACATGATTTTCTAGTAGCAAGCTTTCTTGCCTTGACTAGTGCCTGCTGTACATCCTCAGTAAACAGGTGCCTAAAAGGTATTAAGACCTTTTCATTCAGGCAGTCAACTGAAGTTGTTTGGGGTCAGGATGGATCAAACATCCCTACTCTTTTGCAAGTAAATACATTTTGTGAGGAAGCTTCCAAAAGAAGGGAGAACCACTGTTGACGGGGCCAGAAGGTAGTCACCATGATGATCTTCTTCAGAAGTATCCTGGATATCAGTAGAAAGGGTGGAAAAGCATACAGGAATACTCCTGTTCAAGGAAAAGAAAAGTCATCTGTCTTCTAAGCATTCTTACATTGTGTCCTAGAGCAGAATTTTGCCAGCTGAGTGTACAGAGAGGAAGCAAAAGTTCCATTTGAGGAATTCCCCAGAGATGGAATACATTTTGGAAGACACCCTGGACTAGTTTACATTTTTAAGGGTCTGCCTTTGTCCTGTTCAGCTTGTCTCCCACACAATTTTGCTCTGATGGAATGTTAGGAATCCTGTAGACCAAGACTGCGCTGTAAAGCTCTAGCTCATGTTAATCTGTCTAGTCTGCATAGGGGTAAGACCTGGATCCCCCATTGCTTGTTTATGAACCACATCACTGTGGTATTCTCTGTGACAACTTGAAGTGGCCCTGGGTATCAAAGGTGATTAAGGGTTCAGTGCCTTGATAAGGGCAAGCATTTCTTTTATATGTATGCACTTGTGTCTCTTCACTGTCCCAGATACCTTGCACTTTTACCACCCTTGATACTGCCTCCCAAGCAAAGTCTGAGGTGTCTGCGGTAACTTGACTGCTTTGGAGCAGGAGGGGAGAAGGGAACACCTGGATTCAGGGATATCTGATGTCTCCACAAAGTGCTTTGACAAATCCCAGAACTGGAACATGAAAAGATAATGGGTGCTGGTACTGGGATGAAAGAGACTTCACATAGCATTGTACCTTTCTCCTGTGGAGTCTTGCCAGGATTATCATCAGAATCATAGATACCATGAGACCCAGTCTGAGTGGAAAACTCTGGAACAGATCTAAATATAGATCTATTTTTTCTTATGGAAGAAAAGCTTTGTACTGAGGTGTCCAGCAGACACACAAGGAACCCAATCCAGTGTTATGGAATCAAAAAAAGACATTTGGATGCTCTCTTAGAAACCTAGCCTGCATATTCCTGACACTTTGAAAAATATGAAAAATACTTGTCATTTAAATATGGAAAATGTGGATATCCAGTAGCCTGCAATGTGCTATAACTTGAGCTAGACACTTTATAAACACTCTTTCAGCAGTGGATAGTTGAAAGGGTAAGGTAGAGAAAGTACAGTTGTGTATACTTACCACAAATGTAGATGTTCAAGTGTATTCACTGTTGCAGTCATCACACTAGGGTTATCCTGCCAGGGGTAGCCCTCAGTCAGCCCGAATACCAGAGGCTTAGTATTTCTGCATCGGTTGCTGTCACTTCAGTACTGATGTCAGGTCATCAGTGGTATAAAAACATGCAGCCAACACCATTAAATCTTTTTTTCTTGCCCCAAATGTCAGGAGTCCCCAAATAGGGAGCTAAGTTATGGTGGAAAAACACCACCCGTAAAAAGTAAATACCAATAGCCCCGTAAGGAGCGAGAAAGAGACAAGGGGGCTGGAGGGTGGGAAACCAGGACTGCAATAGTGAATACACTTGAACATCCACATTTATGGTAAGTGTACACAACTGTACTATGTTCTTCATGTTTCACTGTTGCACTCATCACACTTGGCTTGATTCCCAAAGCTGAAGAATGGGTGGAGGCAGTCAAGAAGAGTTGGGGCTGGCTAGTATGCCCTGCAGGACTGCGGTTGCAAAACCCGCCCTGGATTTGGAAAAGATAGGCAAGTGGTAATGCTTGGTGAAGGTATGAGCAGAGCTCCAAGTTGCAGCTTCCAGAATGTCCCTGGTAGGGACTCCTCTGAGAAAGGCTGTAGAGGTTGAAGTTGCACTACTGGAATGTGTTCTGACCCCCTGAGGGAGTGGTTTCCCATGGTGTTTGTAACAGAAATGGATACAGTGTGCTATCCATTTGGAGATGGTTTGTTTTGATATGGCCTTGCCCTTTGCCCCTGGTGCAAAGCTAACAAGTAACTGGTCAGATTTCCTAAAGGGTTTAGTCCTATCAAGGTAGAATCTGAGCTGTCTGTGCAGGATCCTTTCCCCCTTATTTTGAGGCTTAAGGAAAAAGGTGGGCAAATTGATAGATTGGTTGAGAACCACACTGGACACCACTTTAGGCATGAAAGTAGGGTTAGTCTGGCTGAAGTGATGTCCAGAAGCAAGGCTGTTTTCCAAGAGAGGAATGTTAACTCCGCTGATGCTGCAGGCTCAAAGAGGGGTAGCGTGAGCTTTTCCAACACAAAGCTAAGGTCCCAAGCAGGGGTAGGCGCTCTTGTTGGTGGCCTTAAGTTGTTAGCTCCTCTCAGGAACTGCTTGATGAGAGGGTGGGAGAAGAGAGGTGGCTCAGTGCTGTAATGAGCAGAGATGGCAGAGGCATGGATCTTAATGGAAGAGAAGGATAGGCCCCTGTGGAGTAGGTTTGCTAAGTAATCCAGGATGAGAAGTAAGGAGGGCTGTGCTGGATCTGCTCCTTTAGTTTGGATCCAGGAACAATACATTTTCCACTTGTCAGCATAGGATTTTCTAGTACTGGGTCTTCTGGCTTCACGTATGACATCCAGTACTTGCTTGCTTAGGCTGGCCACTGGAGGAGAAGTCAAGGAATAAGCCAGGCTGCAAGGTTCAGGGTCTGCAATTGCAGATGTAAGAACTGTCCCTCCTGCTGAGTCAGGAGAGTTGGGATCTGGGAGAGGTGCCATGAAGGCAACGGTGACAGACTGCACAGTACTGGGTACCAGTGTTGGCATGGTCAGTCTGGGGAATCAGGACTGCCCTTGGTTTTTCCTCCCTTATCTTGAGTAATACTCTTGTAAAAAGAGGTAGACTGGGAAATGTATAGATTGAGAGGTTTGCCCACTGGAAGGATAGGGCATCCACTTTCCAGGCTTACTGTGAGGTTCCCTGGTGCAGAATTTGCTGAGCTGGTGGTTGTAGGGGGAGGCAAATAGGTCCACCTTCGGGGTACCCCATTTCTGGGTCACAAGGCTGAAGGTGTTGTGGTTTAATTGCCACTCGTGTGGGTCTAGGAGATTTCTGCTTAAGTTGTCTGCCAGAGAATTTTGGTTGCCTGGCAGGAATTGAGCTTGCAGGTGAATATGCATGGCTGAGGCCGTGTTCCAAAGGGTCATGGCTAGCCTGCAGAGTGGGTTCCCCCCTGCTTGTTGATGTACCACTTCATTGTGGTGTTGTCGGTTTTGATTAGTAGAGGCCCCAGAGAGAGTAGGGAGCTGAAAGCTGTCAGAGCGTGCTGAACAGCTAGCATCTCTTTTTGGTTGATGTGCAGATGAATTTGATTTGGGCACCAGTGGCCCTGAATGCACCTGCCGTCCAGATGTGCACCCCAGGCATAGTCTGATGCATCTGTGGTTAGGGTCTGGGTGGTGTGGGGTTGTGTAAAGAGAAGCCCCTTGTTGTGGTTGCATGCTGCTGCCCACCAAATGAACTCTTTCCTTAGACAAGGAATCATAGGTATAATAGTTTCTAGGTCCTGAGAATGTTGGCACCAAAGACTTTTTAAGTACCACTGAAGTTTCCTCATATGCAGTCTCGCATATGGAATTAGTAGAATGCAGAAGGCCATGAACCCTAGAGCTTACAGGATTTTTCTTGTGGATAACTGGGTTCTGGTGGCCATTTGAGAGAAGTAGCCTGTCAGATAGGCTTGTTTTTCTGGAGTAAGGAATGCCATCTGGGATGTTGTGTCCAAGCTTGCTCCCAGGAAAACAATTTTTTGAATGGGAACTAGTTTGGATTTCTTTTCGTTGATAGTGTACCCCAGGGAGGTTAGAAGGTCCTTTACAAATGTCAGGTGTTGCAACAGCTTTTTCTGACTGTCTGCCCGAATCAGGCAATCGTCCAAGTAGGAGTAAATTTGAATATTTTTCTGTCTGCAATAGGCAATGGCTGGAGACAGGCATTTTGCGAAAACTCTGGAAGCAGTGGATAAGCCAAAGGGAAGTGTAGAGAACTGATAATTAATGCATAGATCCTGCTCTGAAACGTAGATATTTCCTGCAGGAGTTCCTGATTGGGATGTGCAAATAGGCCTCCTTTAGGTCTAGGGTGGCTAACCAGGCATCTTTGGACAGCATAGGGAGAAGCTGCTGTAGGGTGAGCATTTTGAATTTTGGTACCACCAGGAAGGTGTTCAGAATGCATAGATCTAAGATTGGGCACCAGGTGCCCTCTTTTCTGGGTACCAGAAATAGCCTGGAATAAAAACCTTGGCCTATCTGTTCTGCAGGAACAGGCTGAATTGCCCTTATGGAGAGCAGGGACTGAACTTGTTTTTGTGCCTCTGCCCACTGGTTTGGAGGAAGGTCTGGGAAATCTTTTGGAGTTGGGCACCACGTGGAAATAAAATTTGTACCCCTAGGATACTATGTTGAGGACCCATCGATCTTTGGTGATGGAGGTCCAGTTTTTTGCATGGTGGGCAAGTTTTCCTCCTGGGTGCCTGAGAAATTGGGCAGAGGTGAGTGGAGGAGTTGAGAAGTCATTGTGAATTCCTTCCATAAGGGGGTGGCTTAGCACTCCCTGTTTTAGAAGTAGAGGTACTCCATTGCTTAGATCTCGGCATACCCTGAGACTGTAGTCGGGGGGGGGGGTCTGTTTCCCCTAGGTCTAGTTTGAGGTGACACTGAGGGGACTGGAAAAGACCAATGTTTTGAAGGGCAATGCCTACTGAATCTTGGAGGCTGCACTTGCAAAAAATCTTTGACTGTCTGCATAGACTTAGCTTTTTATTCCATCTTTTTAAAAACCTCTTCTGCTTTGATGCCAAACAGATTGTCCTTGTTCAGAGGTGTGTCCAATAATTTTGATCTGACATGGTCTGGCAAGGTCTGCTCATTAAGCCAGGCATGCCAAGTACAGAACCTGTGACTGCTGCCCTGCAAGATGCTTCTAGGGCGTCAAACCCACATTGCAGGGTATGCTTGCTGACTTGGCTTGCAGAATGCATTAGCTCCTGTAATTCTTTATTTTCTGGACAGTCAGGGAAGGTAGATAATTTTTGCTATATAAGTTCCATAGTGTGTTGCTGGCATTTCAGCATGTAGAACTGACAATTTAATGCTCAATTTAATGCAATAGTTGCAGAGGTGTATACTTTTTTTACCTCATCTGTCTAAAGCTCAAGAATCCCTGTCCGAGGGGGTGGGATTCTTAGCTGTAGTTGCTTTTTTTCCTTTATGTCCTTGGGAGATGACTTCTGGGTCAGCAGTAGGATTTTTGAAAAGAAATTTGTGTGAGTCAGGGACTCTGCAGTACCTGTCAGGTTTCCTGGGAGCGGGGGGTAAAGTATCAGGAGTCAGACTGGATTCTATGAAGACACCATCCACAACATCCAGAACAGGAGGGCTACCTAAGCGTCTGTGTTGTGGTAAATCTAAAAATTCCCTGAGTCTCTTTTTGGACTGAGGATAATTCTGGCATTCCCAATGGAAATGCTCTCTCAAAGTATGTAGGGTTTCACCAAAAGAAAAATCCTCTGGAGGGGAGGCAGAAGGAATGGATTCCTCTGCATCTAAATCCTCATAGGCAGATAAGGGTATGTCTTCATAATCAGAAACCTCAGAGTCATTGGACTCCTGGTCAGATAAAGCTGCTGGGGACAAGTCTCTTTTTCCTTTTAGCAGGGGAAGGCTGGCCTCCCCTAATCAGCATGATAAGGTCTTCCGCCATTTTAAGCATCTGTGATTGTGGCAAGGAAGCAGGCACTTGAGTTAGGGTCGTCGCTTTTTTAGGCGTAGCTCGTACTCTTGGCCTTAGAAACTTGGTAGTTTTAGAAAGAAATGAAGACACGAAAGAAGTCGTCGGTTTGTGTCGAATATTGGTAGTGCGAAAAACTTCCTCATAAGCCAGTGCCTGTACAGCGGCTCCGGGCCCAGCCAAGGTAGAGACATCCGCAGGTTCCATAGTCAAAGAAGAGTCTCGCAGCATACCAAACTCCACACAGGTCTCGGTAACGGCCTGCAAATCCATCGAAGCATGCATCAGGGGCTGCGTAAGCACTTCACTGAGTACCGGCAAACTGGCAACTAGCTTAACGAAAGCTGCGGTGGCGGTTTTGGACCTGTGCGGTTTTGTCTCTGTCTTTATCCTTACTTTTTTTGGAAAATTGGTAGTCTGATGGCTAACCGAAACCATTTTGGAATACAGAGATCGAGAATGAAAGTATTTAGCTACAAAAATGGCTGACGACGAATAGTTCGGGCGTTGAACAAAGCACAAAACCGGCAGCGAGGTACGTTGTGGTCTGGGCCTAAACAGGTGATGCAGTAAGAATGGAAATCTCGGTGTGGTATTTGCTTTCCATAGGGAGACAATTGTTAACTTTTTCTGACATCAGTTAGAACAAGAAAAAAAGGTTCCCCAATGGGGTACTTATCTTTAGAAGACTTCAACTTCAATTTCAGAAATGAAAACTCAGGTAGTGGCTGACTGGCACTCATGCGAACTGCTTCTGCTTTGGGCTCCCCGGCAAGAAAGACTGATGTAATGGTGTCGGCTGCCTGTTTTTATACCACTGATGACCTGACTTCAGTACTAAAGAGACAGCAACCAACGCAGAAATAAAAAGCCTCTGGTATTTAGGCCAACTGAGGGCTACCCCTGGCAGGATAAGCCTAGTGTGATGACTGCACCAGTGAAACATGAAGAACATCTGATAATATGATAAAGACACACAGAACCTTAAACCATCTGGATGGACTAGAATCTGATAAATCTTTTAAATCTAAACTTAACAAAAAACTCAAATGAGGAAGAAGGGGTAAGAGGTTGTCTAGTGAAAGCATTTTGAACTTGAGCAAAATGACAAACTGGTTTAGGAAAGAAAGGTCCAGAACAGGTCTCAGTGCATTTTCTTTCTTTGGCACCAGAAATATTACTTAGTCATTTTGACTTATTTGCCTCTTTTGTTCAGGGGATTCCTGCTTTCTTTTTGGAACCTCCCAGCCACTGCTTTTTAAATGTCTGCTTACCAGCATTTTGCTGAGATCGTTTGTTTTGTTCCCTGCCAAAACTGGATAAGGGAACATAACCCTTGGAAAATATAGAGTAGGATGACTGAAAATTCCGAGAGATTCCATGTATCAACTCTCTTATCATGTTTTGATAAACTCGGCAACAGAGGGCCCAAAACCAAATCTCTATCCAATGGTGTATTTAAAATCTCACTTTTTACATCCTTGGGAAGGTTGTGAGAATGCAACCAGGCTAACCTCCTTAACACAGTACCACTGGCAAAAGCTTTAGAAGTCGTATGTACAGAGTCATAAACACACTTTAAACGAGTAGTAACCCAAGAAACAGAAGAAACTAAAACACACAAAGCAGAGTTTTCCTCACAGGAAGGAAATGTAGATAAAGCACTCCTCATACTTTCACAATTAGTCAGAATAATTTTAACATATGAACTTAACTAATTTAAATTTCAAAAGATTAATCTTGCAAAGGTCTACACGTTTTCCAAAATGCATCAACTGTTTCACCATCCTTGCCAGAAAAGGAAGGATTAGAATTAACAAAATGCTTGGCAGCAGTTGGATCGACTAAAGCTATAGCTTTTGGGCCAGATCTGGGACGAGTGTACAGTAATCTGAAAGACTGAGGAACGTTGCACATTCTGCTTTCTTAGGTGCAGCAGACTAGCTACCAGGAGAACCACACATATTAGGAGGGTCTGTGAATTCCTGCTGGAGCATTTCATAGCAATGTCTGAGGTACTGAAATAGAAATAGTCTAAAAAAAAAAAAAAACTTGACAGGAAGATTCAGATAACACGCTCTCCTCGGCTTCTGAATCAGAATTCTAAGGAGAAAAACCTGGATCAGCCCCATTACATTCCTATCCAGATTCAGTTTCTTAAATCTCTTCAGGAAAAGAGGAATTGTCTTATTCTCTTTCCAGAAACCACCTGACTGGAAGGATCAACAGCCTGTACAAGACCCTAAGCCAGATGTAATAAACTATTCCTGTCCAGTAAGACTGGAGTAGGAGAAAATATGTGCTTACATTTTTTTTGTTTCTTTTTCACAAGAATGTTAGAACAGGGTATTTAATGACAGCAACTGCTTCCCAAGGGGTGGGCACAGCATTCTGGCTAAGCAGGGCTACCTTCCCTGTCTCTTCTCCCAACACTGACAAAAGTGGCTCTCCATTGCTCAATGAGGGGACACCAACAAAAGCAGAGAACATGGCTAATTCCTGGTCCACAGTGACTGTATGGGCAAGACCAGAGGGATCTGGGGAAAAAGATGAGTGGTTCGAGTGAACAGCTTTGGCTACAACAGTCATCCACCTGTGGCTGAGGCAAACTGCTAGCCTGTTATGATAGCAAAGGCCATTTGGTTAACTCCCTTCTTTGTGTGGCTAGAAGGACAAACTATGGGATCGGTGGTTTGTTCCTTAGTCAAGCCAAAATGGTGCCTCTTTCCAGGAAAAATGCAGCACAAGCCAGTAAAATTTCAATAGTAGTATAAAGTCACTTTCACCAAGGAAAAAAACTCACACACTTTACCAGTCCCAGAAAGTAACTCAAACATAGCTTCTCCAAAGGAAAAAAATCTTAGAATGTTTAAATCAACTTTTAAACTGTCGAACAGAAAAAAATGTGCTCTCATTTAAAAGTACTGCAAAGTCACGACAGTCAATAAAACACATATTCTTAGTTAAATCATACTTTCCCAAACAGTAAAGGAAATTAATAATAATAATATTAGGAACATCAAAGGAGACATTCACAACTGTGTGTGTATAGAAGTACCAAACTCCTTTCACACCGCATGAAAGTTCATGACAGAGTGATTTACAAACGCATATGCATAGTAGTACAAAGAGCAGAGCAACTTGGATTCAGATCAGGATGTAGCACAATTGACCCAATGACTGCAGTGAGATTGACAGATGAGAAGGAACTATAGATAAGGAAATAGTTCAACTGGCATTGAAAACTTGGAGAAAGCATATGACAAGGTCCCAAGAAAGCTGATTTGGGTAGTCTGCTGATTCTCCTAAGTCCCAGAGACATTGACAGAATTACTGTAGGTTACATACAAGGACCAAATGACACAAGTATGAACAGTCTTCGGTCTCACAAGAGGGGTTTCTTATGAATGTGGGTGCACATCAGGGTTCATCTCAGAGACCACTGCTGTTGATGGACTACATTAGCAAACAAGTTGTCTGGGGAAGAAACAAAGCTGTTGTATGCAGACAGTGTGGTATTACAGACAGATTCTAAGCAAGAACTTTAACAAATGACAGAAGAATGGAATGCAAAACTGAGTATACATAAAACAGTTGTAATGACAGCAAAAGATGGAAAAAAGAAGTTGAAAACTGAGATAGCAGGGGAAAAATAGTGGATCAGTTTAACAGCTTCAAATAACTGGGAGGGGTGGTTGTGAAGAAGGGAAATCTGAATGAGGAGATCAAAGCTAAAATCAGAGAGACTGCACCCAACTGGCACAGAGCGACAGAGGTAGTGTGTAACAGAAGAATGTCAAAGAAGCTGAAAAGTAAGATTTACAAAAGAGTGGGGTGACCAGCACTATTGCACAGTACAGAAACCTTGGGCTCCTTATTGAAATTTCAGCAGTGGAAATGCTGAGTGCCAAAAAGCTGAAAAAAAAAGACTGAAAACCCACAGAAAAAAGTGCATCTCCTTAAAGCTTCTTTTTGCAGCTCCTCTGCACTCCTACACCCCCTGAACCTACATATACCAACTCAAAGATCATCATACCACAGAGAAAAGGGAATATTCATAGACATGGCAGCTCGGACTTGGTATACGTGAGTCTGATCGTTCAGCCACCGAGTCTCTGCACTTTGGGACTCATTCTAGCACGTCCCAACATTTCAAATGGTTACCAAAACCCTGCAGTGATGGCAGAGAAGTGGAGAAAGCTAGAGGTGATACAGATGAAGTGCCTGACATGGGTGGTAGAATACACACTGTAGGACATACAAAGAAATGAGGACATCAGAGCAGAAGGCTAAGCAGCTCTAACTGCAGAGAAGATCAAATAAAACATATTCCAGTGGTTTGTACACACGTGCATGAAAGCACAATACAATCTGGAGAGGAAGCTTTGGGAGAGAAGGCAAGAAAGACCCCTTCACAAGGGAGAAGGTCCAAGATGCACTCTCTAAGACCAAAAATATTGCATTGATGAGCCCCGATAATATCCCAGGATGCTTTCTAAATAGCCTGAAACATGACCTATCAGGACCACTGGAGTCACTGTTTAACCGCAGCCTTCAGACAAGATTTGTGTCTTGCAAATGGAGAACTGCAATGGTCATCCCTCTGCATAAGAGTGGGCCATCAACAAACTTTGGGAACTACAGATCAATAACTCTGACTAATCTGACATGCAAAGCCATGGAAAGAATGCTATCAAGGTGAATTTTTTTGGAATCCATGTCTCGAACACATAAGTGAGTTACAATAAGCGACCCAATCATAATCCTCTATATTATGTTACAAAAGAAATGCCTATTTCCAGCAATGCCCCAATGGTTTACTAATCAAGTGCTTACATTGGCAACAATTGCCTTAAAATGACTGGCTCTCAAATGCACATATAGGTCAACTTGAATAAAATCAAATAAGAAATTAAGCTTCAGGTGCATTAGGATTTCACACACGTTCTTTTCTGCAGTATTTCCCAGTGGAAAATGGCAAATCATACCCTTTTATCACAAAATAAAATGAATGAAGATAAGCATAGTATTAAATATTTTATAAGGAACCCAGACACAGCAAAAAGGAAATATGATTGTGAAATGTGGGGCAAAATATAAGGATGGAAAAAGTTTTATTTTAAAGACTGTGGACTCCTGGACTTGACAGTGGGTGAATATGACAGTGTCACTATACATGAAAAAAGTGCAGAGAGGAAGCTGATTGTACTTTAAATGCTATGCGACTATGAACATTACAGAGAGGGAAAGCTTACTCTCCCTATCACTGTTTTAAAAATAGAAAATAGCAGTAGGAAGAAAAGGGGCAGCTACTCCGAAATGCGATAGGATACCTAAAATTCAAAAAGAAGACAAATACAGTGTTTTTTTATATATTCATTTATTATTCCTCTGCTGACTGGGTTAGTCCCATTAGGATACTAGCCTATTTTCAGAACAGACCTGAGGTGGTATCTATACTACTAGGGGAATTTAGGCCAGGGCTTCACAGAACTTCCCTTTCTTTTTTCGATATGTGCCTTGAGATCTTTTACATCCACCTGAGCTACAAACAAGCAGATAGAGCTTCCTTTTAATGTTTTATCTGAAGGACAACACACTCAGAAGTGTGGCACCCTCCTTATGTTGCACTGCAGAGTCAACAATCAATCTACTTGTTGTGGGAATAGAACCCCCAGCCTTCTGCACTAAAGGCAAGTTTACTACCCATTGCCCCACTGACACTGTGTAAATTCTTTACTCCAAAAGACTGTGGTAGTGGTTCTTATTCTCCTTCTCTTAAATGGAATAACTGTTCGTACTGAGGTTTGCAATCTTCATTCCATTTTGTGACAGCAGTAGAAATATGAGGCAAAGGAGGCTGTAAGCCAAGTCCTAACTTCGCAACCAGTAACTGGAATCAGTGCAACTCTAATCTTACCTCTCTTCCTACAAAAAGTATTTTGCATGTGTGTAAAACAAAGACACAAGGCAATTATACTGTGATAATCTGGCTATAAGCAGAATATGAAATACAAACCTACCATCAATTAAATCTAATTCTCGCAATATTACTTCTCAGATGTTAAAATCCCTTCTTTGCCATGTACCTTTTAACCGGCAGCCTAACATTTCTACATTTGCTGGCAAGGAAGTAGAGAGATAATAAAACGTGAGTTAGCATGTTGATCTATCCATTAATGTCACAAGTTTAAATCTCATGAGCTTCCCTTTAGACTGATTGAGCCTAAACAAATTACTAGTGTTTCCAGGTTTGTGATTATTCTAAATGAACCACCAGGATTATCAGAAAGCACTTCTAAGATGCACTCCAGCAAGGAAAAGTTCAGCCTACAACTATTAAATAGACTATGTTGTTTGCCACTACTGCAGATTCTGACGGTTGTATTTTGTGAGAATTCTTCTCCTGCACTGATCCTGACTCTAACTTCCATTCTTTTTCCTGCACAGCCATTTTATTGCATTTACACAGAGAAGGTTATGCTGCAAAAATACTCAGTTTTCATACTGCTGGATTCTAAATCTTACACACAGTGCCCTCCCACAAACAGCAGTTTTTGACTAAAGTATTCACCTTCTTACTAAAGACAGACAAAAACAATATCGAAGACACATAAAAATGCATTTAATGAATGTGCAGGGACAATGATTTAAGGTTCTTTAAAAATGAAATTCCATTTTCATGAAATGAAATCCAGGAATTCACCCATTATTTTTAACTGTAATTTCTGGTAATTTATGAGATATCATTGTAATTTTAGTGCATCAACGTATATACAAAATTAAAAGAAATTTTAGTTGTAGAGCCCTCAAACTACAACAGTATAACAAATATTAAACATTGAAAGAAACACAGGATGTGGTGCGTGAGAGCTATGGCCAAAAATGTCAGATTCCACAGTATTTTCCAAACAGACAGTTCAAATGAATGATTATTCTGATATTTATTTGTTGAGTCCAAGTTCAACTAGGAAAAAGCTCTTTTCAGCAGACGTCTGGTGAGAAAAGCTCCAAATTACAAAACAAAAATTTTAACAGACTAATCTACAACTGAATTACAAAAACGTTTTAACAGACATAATTTGCAATCAAATGATACAGTGGTCTGAGTACAAACAGCAGATGAGAAAAAGGTAAGATTTTTACAATCATCTTGTGTTAAGAAATGGTTGCAGGCATTGGGTAGGTATAAAAAATGAAGGTTGATTAGCAAGTAGAGATATGAGAGCAAAAGATATATGAATCAGCAAGGGAGAGTGGTAATTAGCAGGGATAAGAGTACAGGGATTACTAGCAGGAATAAGCAAAGAAATCAATGGGAGATGAAAGAAAGAGGTGAGGAAATACTGAAATAAAAAGGGATGAAAGAAAAAACTAAGCAAGAAAGGTTAACAGAAAGATTGTGTGTGTGTATGATATGAAAGACAGGAGAGTTAGTAGTTATATGAATAAAACACTTCGGCCGGAGATAAAAAACACTAATACAAATAAAATAAATACTATACATAGGTAAGCGCTATAGTATTTATTTTATTTATATTAAAGTGTTTTTTATCTCCAGCCGAAGTGCCTTATTTTTTATTCATATATTTACATTTTTGGGTTCTTTGGTTCCACCACTTTCTTTCGTTGTTAGAGTTAGTAGTTAGCCAGGTACACTACATGTGCAGAGCCAAGAATTATTCATGAACATTTTTAGGGTGGCCTTAAATGTAGAGCTATATAGGGAGTTCCTACTGGTTAAAAGGAATTTGCTTCAAAACTTTAGCAACACAGAAAGAATAAAGGCTTTGGTTAACAGCATTATCCGTCTTTGGAATGTATGGCATCTGTGATTCAGAGTGTAGTATGCATTTGGGATGACAGTTTTGTAGTAGTGTGCTTAGACAGGGGCAGTTAGTCTGTTTGTTTATTGGTTTATAGGCAGTAAGAAGTTGCATATAGTGGAGATGGGGGAGTTCTAACCAAATGCTTTCTTTAAAGGCTGAGCAGTGATGGGTGAAATGAGGTTTGCTAGCAGCAAAGTGAGCAATTAAAAGTAGCATTGTTCATGTTTAGGTATTGCTCAAGTTTAGACTTTACTGATGACTGAAAGTTGGAAAATAGGTGTTTGGTAGGGTTACTTTAGTAGAGTTGGTCAAGTACTGTTTACTTCTGTACATTTCGGGAACAAATCCCTTTGTAGCCATGTAAAGTATGCCATGTAATTTGTAGTCCTCAGTCTGAATGCAGCTGGGGCATACATGTGCTTCCCAAAATGGTCAATCGCCTTAGACTCCCTAATAGGGGGATGGACCATAGAGCTCTGTTTTGCGAGCTCTTTCTTGGTGACTGTGGAAACCACAATAGCATCTACAGGGACACCTTTATTCCAGAATGGTTTGTATTTGGGGGGACTGAGGAACTTATCCGCCTTCTTCAGGACTGGATCGACTGTGTCCGGCTCCTTCCACACCCTGCTGGCAATGAGCTGGACTAACTCATCCGCAGGGGAAGACACCGAGGAGGAAGATAGGCCCGCCCCGAATACCTTCAGGAACACGGATTCCTTGGAGGACAGGGTGGGGGAAGACCAAACCCCCCCCCCCCAGGATCTCAAGTATTTTGCCAAAGGATACCTTCTTGGATGGTAGTCTGGGGGACCCATCCCTTTCCTTGAAATCCGTGTCTTCCATGAGCGACTCTCAGGGGGAGTCTAGGTGCCTCCTCTTGCACGTCCTCTTCCAAGAAGGCTCCTCCACTGTGGGCTCTGGGGAGGACTCGGAAGAGGAGGGTACCCCTATGGAGGTGATGCCCTTCTGAAGGCAATCCTGGGGGACCCTGGACCGATGATGCAGGCTCACCACCCAAAACAGAACCAGGCAGGGTTGGGTCCAGAGCCGAGGAAGAGGCTGCCGACCAACCGGAGATGGTCCTCTATCACCCGGAAAGTGGACGGACTAGAAAAAGCCCCACCCTCCTGCCCACTGGCCCCAACCAACTAAGGGGGAGGGGAGACACCAGGCACGGTACCAACATCCCCAGACAATTCGGACCCGAACTATCCAGGGCAGATCCCCCAAGGGAAGGGAATGGTCTGAAAACTCCGGACCGGAACCCCCACCCCGGTGGCCTCCAGTGATCTCTCGGGCCTGAGGCAAAGACAACTCAGAGGGCAAGGGGGTTAAGCCAGACAGGGACCAAGGCAGCGTGGATGTGGGGGCACTACCTGATGCCGATGGTCTCTCCTTAGGCAAACTCTGACCTCAGGGCCCCTAACTCTTACGGAGTCTGAGAGGAGATCAGAGGTGGGTGAAGTGCCCCTTGGCAAGTGGCCACGGGATAGAAGCAGGCCCAGTTCCATCTGGGCTTTGAGGAAACTCATCATCTGGTCCATATCAGATGGAAGTAAATGCCTAGTAGACCGGGAGGAAACTGAAGAATGGCCTGAATGGGTAGAGTGTCTGCGGTTCCTAGATGAGGACCTTCTAGACCTCCCCAGATCCGAGAGTTTGGAGGTGACTGAAGGATAACAATTGGCTCCAAAGGAGCCATCGCAGCCGAGCATACCAACTTCCCTGAAGATGGATCCGATGAGGTCATCTGACCCAACAGGGATTTTGATCCGACTGGGTCCGAGGAGCTCCAAACCTCAGAAGAGTCAGATCCGGCCAGGGGAGTCGAGGCTTTCGGAGCCAATGAACCCAAGGCTGGACTTGGATGCGGGGCACATGGATCCGAGAGCCTGGTCCGTTTAGCAAGGGAGTCCTGAGAGGAAGAGGGCTTTCTCCTGGGATTCGACGGGGTTTGGAGGGGGAGCCTGAGACCAAGGGAGCACCTTCAGCTAGCCCCTTGAGCAGCAGCTTATTCCTAAGGTCTAGGAGAACCGTGGGATTGAACCCTGCACAGATATCACATTCAATCTCCAAATGGGGCTCTCTTAGACAGTAGACGCACTCGTCATGGGTGTCGGCTGGAGCTAGCTTCCGACCACATGAGAAGCAGCATGTAAAACCAGAAGATGTGCCAGCCACAACAAAAACCCCAAGTCAAAACCCTCCAAACAGTCACACATACACAAAAAACACTTACACATAAGGAGGAAAGAAGAAGGGAAGGGAAAAACCCTAATGGCCAGCTATATAACTAATGGCGGCGGGGGGCCTACTACTAACCCTAAAATTAGGGAAAAAGGGACATATAGAGACAGAAAGAACCCAAAAATTCACTTATCTGAAAAACAGTGAGCTTGAGCAGCAGGAAACACGGCCATTCACTAATCATGGCAAACGAGATCCAAGGATTATGGGTAACAGAAATTAAGGGGAGGAGCTTGACCTCAGGAGCTGTCGCTCACTTTGTCGGCTCGGATCAGAGGTCGAATCCAAGACCCATCCATAATCAATATTGACACGGATAGCATCAGATCAAATATTAAACATGAGACGAAATACAGGATGCGGTGTGCGAGAGCTATGAACAAAAATGTCAAATTCCACGGTATATTCCAAACAGACAATCCGGATTACTGATTTTTCTGATATTTACTTGTTGACTGGGGAAGTCCAACTGGGAAAAAGCCCTTTTCAGTAGAAGCCAGGGGAGAAAAGCTCCAAATTACAAAAAAAAAATGTAACAGACTAATCTAGAACTGAATTACAAAAATGTTTTAACAGGCAATTTACAATCAAATGATACACTGTTCTGATATAAACAGCAGATGAGAAAAAGGTAAGATTTTTACAATCGTCTTATGTTAAGAAATGGTCGCAGACACTAGGTAAGTATTTAAAAATGAAGGTTGATTAGCATGGAGAGATACGAGAGTACAGAGGGATGAGATATGAATCAGCAAGGGAGAATGGTAATTAGCAGGGATAAGAGTACAGGGACAGGGATTACCAGCAGGAATAAGCAAAGAAATCAATGGGAGGTGAAAGAAAGAGGTGAGGAAATACTGAAATAAAAAGGGATGAAAGAAAAAACTAAGCAAGAAAGGTTGACAGGAAGAATGAGTTTGTGTATGATATGAAGGACAAGAGGGTTATTAGTTATCCAGGAGTACTACATGAGCAGAGCCAAGAATTATTCATGAACAATTTTAGGGAGGCCTTGAATGTAGAGCTATATAGGGAGCTCCTACTGGTTAAAGGAATTTGCTTCAAAACTTTAGCTACACAGAAAGAATAAAGTCTTTGGCCAGCAGCATTATGCACCTTGTGAATGGAGGGTATGTGTGTGTCACAGTGTAGTATGCATTTGGGATGACAGTACTGTGTGCTTAGACAGGGGCAGTTAGTCGGTTTGTTTATTAGTTTATAGGCAGTGAGAAGTTGCGTATAGCGGAGATACTGGGGGAGTTTTAGCCAAATGCTTTCTTTAAGGGCTGAGCAGTGATGGGTGAAATGAGGTTTGCTAGCAGCAAAGTGAGCAATTTTAAAGTAGCATTGTTCATGTTTAGGCATTGCTCAAGTTTAGACTTCACTGGTGACTGAAAGTTGTAAAATATGTGTGCACCATACAGGAGGGAAGGCAATAAGTAGGTGTTTGGTAGGGTTACTTTAGTATACTTGTTCACGTATTGTTTACTTCTGTACATCATGCCTAAAATTTGATGGGTTTTCTTGATGGAATTATATACGCGGAGATCAAATTTGAGGTTATCATCTAGGATTAATCCTACTAGTTTAGTATGAGTACCTGTTTTGTTTAATGTGTCATCAAGGAAAGGGATTCTGAAATTGTTTTTTGATGAGTGTGAGGAAAAATACTAGTAACTTGGTTTTCTTTTGGTTGAGTAAAAGTTGGGCATGTTTGAGTCAATTTTCAGTGGAGTTGAAGGCTTCCTGGGTTATAAGTTGTAGGTGATA
Organism: Protopterus annectens; assembly: GCF_019279795.1. Taxonomy (NCBI): domain Eukaryota; kingdom Metazoa; phylum Chordata; order Ceratodontiformes; family Protopteridae; genus Protopterus; species Protopterus annectens. The sequence goes on along the minus strand of NC_056747.1, from coordinate 309,774,985 downwards.
AAGGTTATTAGAAGAGATAACTGTTGAATCATAAGAGTACTGCATCAGTGATGCTTGTTTAGCGGAGGTGTAACAATTATTTATACATACATTGAAAAGAAGGGGTTCTAGAATGGATCCTTGGGTTACTCCTCTAGAGATGGGTAGAAATAGGGACAAGATGTTGAGACGTTTAGCTGATTACTGTCTGCCTGTCATATTACTACTGAACCAAAGTAGGGTGGTTTCAGACAGTCCTAATTTTGACATTTCCTGCAGGAGTGTATTATAAGATACTTTGTCAAAGGCTTTGGATAAAGTGAGGAATACAGCTGAGATAAGTTATACTTCATCCCTGGCTTTATTAACAATGTCCATGAATGACAGGACAGCAGTGATTGTGCTGTGGAATGGACAAAAACCATATTGTGTGAGACCGCGGAGCTGATGTTTAAGGAGGTATTGGTTTCCTTGTTTTTGAATGATTTTTTCAAATACTTAGGTGAGTGGAAAGAGGACAGCAACAGGACGGGCAGAATATGAATATATCAAGAGAATTGCCACCTGTGTGAAGGGGACTGATAAGATTTTTTCCAAATATTGGGATAAGTGGGATTCAGTGATAGATCTATTGATTAGAACTGACACTGAGTATGCAACTGCACTGGTAGCCAGAGGGAAGATTATCAGGGGTGTGTGTGTGTGGGGGGGGGGGGGGGGCAAGGTTTGAATTTATGAAGTAGTTTCCTAATGGTAGAAGTGGATACTATTTGAAGCGAGAAACTGAATGGGGAATATCTGCAGGATTCACAGTTGTTTTTGGGAGTAGTGTGAAGAAAAATGGAAAAATCAGTATTCTTGTCACTGTATCACAATACCATTTATCATAGACCATGACACCACTGAAAACACTTCTGTGACCCAAAGCTGCCCTCTTCTACTACTGCACGATACTACACATAAAAGAGACAGAATGAGTAACCAGCGGAATGAAACTATGCTGAGAGTTTCAGTGTTAGTAAGCCCAGCACTATGGATGTTGTAAGAAGCCCAAACACAGCGAGTGTAGGAGTAGGACACATGAAACCAGCCACTACACCACTGGTAAGAAATGCAAACAAAAAAATTAAATTCCACACTAAATAAACTCAGGATGCGTATACTTATTCATTTCATTTTTGTGCAACACCCCTTTTAATTTACCTGCCAGATATACTACTCACCTGTGATGATTTCTTCAACTTTAGGTCACAACAACATGAAAAGCTGCCATGCTCTATTCAGCTGTTCAGCAATGTAATAGTCACAGCGTACAAAGTATCAAAAAGTGCATGGCCAGAGAAGGCTGTAAGATGAGTAACAACACTTCTGCCACCATGAGGCTAAAAGCATTAAATACCAGAAGTACAGATGGGACATACACAAATTTCTCTCAGACTGCATAAAAAACATGAATCTGACTGTCAAGTGTATTTAAAAAAAATTTGCAAATATCAACTCTTCCAAGTCTACTACTCTGCTACTAGGTTTTACTGTTACTCCCTAAACTGTCATGACTCAGCAGAAAGAGGTGGCAGATTCCACAGGAGGTTGCATGGCAAGAGAAATTCTGCCTAACAACTGTGTCTGGACCAGAAGAGACAAGGGAAAGAATTCAAAAGCAGGCAAGACAGGGAAAACTGTATCTGCAGAAACAGTATGTACAGTACAAAATAAATTAAAATAAAAATTATTCCATAGTCAAGATCAGTGCTTGGTATCAGTAGAAGAACAAAAGCTGCATGGTGGTCTTCTTTCACTGCCAAGCTTTCCTAGTCCCACATTACTGGAGTAAGTACCAGACAGCTGAATGTTTTAACTCCTAAGCCTCAACTGAAAAGCAACATAAAAGGCAGTCAGCACTAAAAAACTGTAACCCTTCCCTACCTTCATACCTAACATTATAAATACATGTCCTGTCAGTGTAGTTCCAGCAGACCAAACAAACTCCATAAGATGGATGTTCAAAGACATACACACACACAAAAAACACACAGTCCTTACCATGGTTGTGATCCAAAACCATACCATGCCAGCTGCAGAATCTGGAAACCTAGTCCCAAAAGAATGGTGTTCTTGTTACCAATGGAACGCATTAAAATACCCAGGACCACAGTCTGAAAAAAAAAAACATGCACACAATGAGGATAGTTGAGGTGAAGGGAAATGCAACTGCATGTCAAAACAGTTTGCCACACAGAGGCTTTAGGCCTAAATGAAAAATTAACTTTCAGAATACACTGCATCAGAACACAACTGATCTGCACGCAAGGTACAATGTTAAGGAATTACCTGTGCCAGTATGGAGAGGATTCCAACCACAGCGATGAATGCAGCAACGCTTTCTGATGTAAACCCAATCACCTAACAATGTAATATAGGGCTGTGTTAGTTTATAATCAAAGCAATCACAGTAACCTTTAAAATATTACTAATATTGACAAGGAAACTGCACAGAAATACCACTTCTCCAAATCAAAGTATGTAGTCAAGCTCATACATACAGCACTAGAGCCATATAACTTTTACTTATATGTATGTATTACAGCTGAGAGAGCCTGCATACTGTGATTAAGCTCAGATGTTTACAGAACAGACACTGGGAGGAAAGATTTGTACATTAAAAATTATATTAATAAAAAATGCAATATAAAGAGGTACAGTAAATGACAAACAATGCACAGAACACAGAGCTGTGCCAGTTATCTTAAATACAGTTACATGCAAAACAGTCAATCGTCTTAACACTCTATAATATATAATTTAAGCTAGCTGCAACACTGCTGGTATTCCTGTAATTAGAGTATATACATGTAGACAATGGTTAAGAGCTAGATAGCAACATTTTATTCAGAAAGTTTCAACTTGCATAGAATATGCATTTAAGAAAGTGAGATCTGCGCTCTTAACTCCAGCATTCCATCCCATTTAAGTACAGGCTAAAGGGTAGAAACTCAGAATGAGCACCTTTAGACTGCAAGCCTCATTTCATTAAGTGTTTTATTTTGACAGCTGGAATATAATCAGATTGTTGTAAGCACTGGGGTCTTAGAAAACATGAAGGCTGCACAACAGCAGCTTCAGAAAGTAGTTTAACTTAATGCAATGGCACAAACATGCCTGCCCAAGCTAAGACTCAAGGGGAAGGTGGAGGGGGTGCATTAATAGTTGGAACTTGTCAGCAGAGAATGGTATTACTGTTAAAGAGGATAAGGAGATGACTGGCATACAGCAACACTGACAAAACCATATTTATGTTGCTTAGTCAACCTGGTGGATTTTTTTGAGAAGGTCACCAAAGCAATTGATGACTCCCACTGCATACCCTGGCCTGGCTCAAGTTTTTGACAATTCCCCACTCAGGCACAGTTGTTGTATCTTTCGGCTTTTCCCGGTTAGGGGTCACCACAGCAGAACTCCAGTCTGCTAATGAATGGCAGTAGATTTTTACGTACCGAGTTGCCAGCTCTGATGCACAACCTTTAACGAAGGTACGCCCATTCACGCATGTCTCCACATAGAAGACGCTTTAACTGAGAATCGAACAGGACAACGTCTTACTGCGAGGCGACAGCGCTACCGCAGCACCACCACCGCAGTTATCCACTCAGGCACAGTAGAAAAGCTAAATAAACTGGGAATAAACCCCTATGTCACCCGCTGAATTCTTAACTGCTACACAGATAGGATGCAGATAATCAAAATAGGGGAAGTTACGTCCACAAAGAGACCAGTCACCAATGGAGTCCTCTGGGGTTCTCTCTGGGTCCTCTTTTGTTTGGGAACTACTTTTATGAAGTAAAAGCAAATAACCAAGGACTCTGGCTGACTAAATTCACAGATGACTGCAAGCTAGAAGCAGTCACTGAATCCCCAGATAACAACCATCCTGCAGGAAGGTTTGTCCCAAATAAATAACTGGTGCCAAAATCACTGACTGAAACTAAATGTCAAAAAAATGCATTAATGTATCCTTTGGGAAGTCATCTACTCCAGAGAACTATCACATTGACAATACATCCCTAACAGCTGACCAATTTGTTTGGAATTTGGGAAATCATGTGGACAGTGACCTAAGTTTTGACCAATATGTGTCCATTGTTGTAAAAAAGTCTTTCTAAACTGCAAAGCTTATAAACAAAGGGAACGTGTCAAGATCTAGGGATTCCACCATCCCCATTTACTCAGCCCTCATTAGGCCAGTCACTGAATATTATAACCCCTTTGGCATTTATCTACCCAGATGCATGCAACAACTGGAATGCCCACAAAGATACCTTACTAAAAGGATACTAAGCCTAAACATGCCCTACATGGACCAACTCAAAGCCCTGTTATTATACGCAAAATCCTACAGACTGCTAACAGAAGATCTGTGTCTGGAAAACAGGGCATCCTCCAACCCATTACTGATGGATTTACTGCATTTCATCAAGTCAAATGACATCAGAAATATTTGATCTATGGAACCTAAACCTCTTTTGCCACATCAACAGAATGGTTTTGAGGGACAGGTATATTCACAGAGGCTACTGCTGCTATGGAACAGACTACCCACCCACACAAAACAAAGTTCATCCCTGTCCATGTCCAAGAGCAAATTGGATACATGGACTGGTAAACAGAAAATGTACCCCAGGACTGCCCCCATACTACTAATAGACAGAGCCAGCTCCCAAATGCTTTATCCCATACAAGGTATGATCCCAGTTATTCTCATTAGGTGTAATACGTAATTATAGACCATGGAATGGGTAAGGCCAACCTATAACCAAATAGCATAGGTTATTTCAAGCACAAGAAAGGGAAACTGGCTAGGCCTAAAATGGCCCACAAGGGCAGCTAGCCTAGTATTTACCTATGAACCTATATAAACTACATTGAGAATTATACAAAATGAGATGTTAAATGACATATTTCATTTCTTGGCTATTTTTACTATTTTCCAAAGTGACAGGCATTTCTAGAAGCACAGTAAAGTCCAAGCTTACCTGAGAACATACCCAA
>NC_056747.1:309754960-309767460 GCF_019279795.1 Protopterus annectens | reverse complement strand
ACTGGTTCCTTACACCAATTAGTTTATGTTTTAACTAGGGGCTGAAAAATACTGTATCTTGTTCACTTCAATATAACCCCACTACGCTCTAGACCTGTACTTGTTCCAACACCAGGAAAATCTGACCACCGCTCAGTAATATTCATTATGATGATTAAACTTGATATACCTTCAAATCCTTCAACTTTCAGAGATTATTCAAGACTATGGGCCGGATTCACGATGGCTTGCACGGAGTCTAAGAGTAGAGTAAGACTCCATGCAGCCATCATGTCCGACAAGCTATCCAGGAACAGCCTGTAGGGGTGTGTAAGAGAGCTCCTAAAACGGCTCTTACACGGACAGGGCAGGGCTATGCAAATTACCTCAACTGAAGGCGAAAGGCATGCAAATGAGGTAGATTTGTGATTCAGGAAACCCGTACCTGTCCGAGTAAGAGCAGTGTTATTTGCAGAAATGTACTCAGTTGACAACTGAGTACCATTCTGCAAATAACAAAACGGAGCCATGACAGCTCCAAATAAAGGTTGCATCCAGTGCAGGAAGCATGCCAATGGCCAAATATACGGCCATTGGAAATGTTTCCTGATGCAATATAAAAATAAAAAAAAATTTTTTCGCCGCTTTCCGACATTTAAGCATAGCGCAGCGCCTCGCAAAGGGCTGCGCTCTAAAACCCAGAATACTAAAAATTAAAACCCACAAATGTGGAATTTATAGAAATTGTTAATGTACAATGCAAGGGAATGGCAGGCTGAAGACAACATGGCCACCGAGTAGCGGTTGCTAAGGGGGGGAAGCTCAGTCTAAGACATGTAACCAAGCATTAGTAGGCAATCCTATGTAAATGAGTGTTAGGATAGTGAATCGCAAGTTTACATAGCAAATGAGGACAGTCAGTGGAGTGTAGGAGTAGGATATGGGGAGTAACAGAGTAGAAGATAGGTGACATCACGAGGGGGGTATGTATGAAAGAAGTGAAGCTCATTGGAGCAGAGTGGCATGTGTCAGCTGTCATTTATACATCATGGAAAGAGGTGCATCAACAGGTAGGCAAGGGAAAGGCAAGAAATGGAAGGTGTATGCCGTGGATAACAGCAAAGTTTCTTGCTGAGCGGGAATGCGCGAGTGTAAACCTGAGTAAGACAGTGTGCGTGCGTGTAAGCGTGAGTGTGCGTGTTTAAGCCAGAGTAAGCATGTATAAGGCTGTTTAAGGAGTTGTAAGCGTGTTTGCGCTGGTGTGCGCGCGTTTTAACCGAATAAGCAAGTTTTAGTCCATGTAAGCATGTGTGCGCGCGTGTTAGCAGCTGTGCACGTGTTTGCGCTTGTGTGCGCGGCGCTCCCCCCTGAGGAAACAGAAAGGAAAAAGGAAGCACAACAAATAGTAGGAAGCTACCAGGAAGTACTAGCAGAGCTAGCAGGTGAAAACATTCAGAATCAGGCAATTACACAGGCAGTACACTATCCCAGCCCAGCCTAGCACTTAAAACTCTGCAAACAACAGTCCATTATGTTTCTCACAAGAGACACTGCAGTAAGCTAATAGAAGGGAAAACTGAAAAAGCTTTACTGAGACAAAGAAATGTTAGGGGCTGCCATTGCTGTTATAAAGCGACATATGCAACATGCTAAGGGTGGTGACAATGGAAATGCTGCAGGACAACCCACAGTGAGGAGATGGAGAAGAGTGTACAGGCCCAGGGTGACCTACCAGGGGCTACATGAGCTGGAGATAGTGGAGTGCTATAGAGTGAACAGAGACCTCCTGCAGAAAATTATTGAGCTATGCAGGCCACGCCTCACACACAGAATCAACAGAGGGGAACCCATCCCAGTGGAAACCAAGGTTGTGTGTTGGTCTAAGAATACTAGCAACAGGTACCTTCCAGAGACCAACTGGTGATATGATGGGGATATCACAGGCATCAGCATCCAGGGTACTACACCAGTTTCTGGATGCCATGTCAGCACATGTCGGTGATCATGTATATTTCCCCAATTCCCGTGAGGTATTGGCCAGCAATATGCGTCTCTTCCAGCAAATAGCGGAATACCCTGAGGTAGTGGGTGCAATAGACTACACGCACATATGCATCAAAGCACCAGCCGGCGAGCGGGGTAGTGTCTACTTCAACCGCAAGGGCTTCCCCTCCATCAACTGCCAGGTCGTGTGGGATGCCCAAGGCATGATACTGAATGTGAGTGCAGGCTGCCCTGGAAGCTACCATGATTCCCATATCTGGCATCTGACACAGCTGTACCAGACATTTGCCAATGGGGACATCCCACATGGTCACCTAGTGGGGGATGCTGGCTATGCACTGGAGCCATGGCTGATGACACCCATCAGAAATGCACACACACCTGAAGGGGAACGCCATAATGAGGCACACGCACAAACACGTAATGTAATAGAGCGTGTGTTTGGGCTGCTCAAGTCACGGTTTGCCCCTAACATCTGGTGGAGCGCTGCAGTTCTCACCAACTACATGTACCCAAATTGTCATGGTATGTGCTATGCTACATAATATGATCCTGTGAAAACAGCTGCAGCAGGACCAGCATAGGCCTGGCCAAACAGCCCCCCACCATTGCCAAGGCCATCACAGGCAGAGCGTGACTCGGAGGAAGAACAACCTGAGCCTGCCCCAGTAGGCAGAAGGAGGCGTGCCCTGTATGCTTTGGCCTTGGTAAAGAGGCAACGCATAGCACATACACTGGCTCAGTAGGAACTCTGGAAATGATACCTCTCTCTGACTCGCACATAAAGTAAAAGGGATGCCTAAGTTGACCCTACCTGCTTACAAACATGTGCAGGGAGTGTAGTATGTGCATCCGACATAGGCAGCCCTGCAGCACCACCTAAGGCATGAATGCCATGTGTTAAGCAATATAAAGCAGTGCTAAACAGCAATTACCACCATGTAGTATATGCAAACAAAATCGCACACATCAACTAGCACAACTGTGGTCAATGTTCAGTAATATTGGGCAACGTCCAGCAATGTTGGTGAATATTGAGCAATATCGGACAAGCCTGGTCTAAGTAGGGCATAGCTGAGCAAAAGCCAACATGCTCATATTTGCTTAACAGGCCCTTAAGCAGTCTGGTCTGCTCAGTATGAAAATATAAAGCAGTGATGGGCCTCGAACTCAGGATACTGTGCACTATAGCCAAAGTACTGAACCACTAAACCATGACAGTATTGCAGTGGTCCACCTGTATGACGGAATGTTGAAAAGTCTACGCAAAGTATTCCATAGAAACCCTGCAGGCACAGCATAACCCTTGTTGAGTTATGACACAAAGGTGAGTCCTGCAGTGAGAACAGAACCTGACTTCCAGCACACACAGTATAAATGTTAATATTGGTCATGTTCGCACACATCAACAAATGTAGTGGACCTCAGATAGCAACATACTGAAGGGTCACACTGGGCATGCTCACACACTTGAATGAGACAAATGTCAGGCAACAAAACATGGAATGGCAGAACTGGGCATGCTCACACACTTAGACCATGTCTGAGTACAGCAGTGGGCCACGCATATCTGGCAGTTGCATGTGTTAACCCAGGAACCTGTCACTATACAGCAATCCGCCCTGTGCACACAATTATACGACAACAGACACATCTATAATATAGTGGAACCCTGTCATAATCAAATATGTTCTGCAGATACCGAAGTTGTTCATGGAAACTGGTAAAGCAAAGATGATAAAGACCTGCAAACAGTATCAGCAATAAACACTGTGCATCTTGAACATTAGCATAGGTTCAGAGGTCGATACTAGGCTATCTGCCCTAGGGCATTGTACAAGCCTAGCCAGAGTGTGTTTGGCATTCACAACCCTGTCAGATTACTACACTGTGTGTGTGAATAGTAGGTCACACAAGATAGCCCATGTACATTTAGGCTAGTGTGCCTCTGTCTAGCAGGGACACAGAAGATATCCCAGGGGTAAATATACGATCACCCATACAGTCGTCAAGATGTCTCCAGTAGGTGATCAATGGGTGGCTCTGCCTATGTGAAACTGGGATTACATTCTGTAGTGAGTGGAGCCTCTGGGATAAGAATCTGTCCCTCCACAATGTCCTATTAACATCTGTGCTGAGGTATATGTCCCTGGAGTGTGTAGCTCCAAGGAAGTTGGATATCCTGAGGTGGAGCATGTCCAGTAATTCTGGGTTGGGTATATCTGTAAACAACAGGCACACATCATATCTGAGTAGGTGGTAAGCGACTGAGTAGAGCTGGAGTTACTGCATCTGAACTATGCAGGGCATCTGTGTGAGTCCCTAGATCTGCTTGGTGAGGACCTTCTGTGGCCAGTACAGTTGCTGCAGGTGTCAGGTAAGGTACACCCCCAAATGTGGCATTGTAACCAAGCATGGATGTGATGAGTATAGGGGCACAATGACCTCACTCGATCTAGATGTGAAACCATATGGGATAAGGTGGCCCACATAGAAGGTGTGTCCAACCACCTTGGCAATGTGAATGTTAAAGGCGACAGTACGAACAAGTCATGTCCCCAAACCCCTAACAACTCCTATTGTATGTAATGGAGTACTACCTATGTGGTAATGTGTGGGCATGTTGTTATTCCCAAAGGGGATGACTATGCAACTAATGGCATTTAGCTGTAGGCCATGGCTCAGGCACCAGTCATCCATCTCTGTGAGACCCTGATTGAATATGCATGTGGCAGCTGGACAGTTGATCATGGCACCCAGTTTGCAGTCAGGTGCAAACATGTTCAGCCATATTCCCCCTGTGGTAGCCTGTACGTAAGACAAATATATACTGAACAAGAGAGGTCCCAGGAACAAGCTGTGTGGGATGCCATGTGTAACTGGTGTATAGTCAGACATGGCACCTGCAATTCTGACCATGTGGGTGCTATCCCTGATCTAGGTATCAATCCATTGTGTGAGATATGTGTCCATATTGACGCTGGTGAGCCTATGTATAATGGCCCAGTGGGTTATTGTGTTGAAGGGTTTTGCAAGGTTCAGGTAGGCTGTGTGGACAGCCGTCCCTATGTCAATGGACCTGTTAGCCATTTAAAGAATACAAACAGGTTCAAGAGGCAAGATCTGCCCACAACAATGCTGAAATGTGTAGGACACAGTGTCTGTAGGTTCCCAATGTCTATGTGTATGAGTCCTATGACAATATGCTCCATAGCTTTGCAGAACAGGCTACATAGGCTTATAGGGCAATATTGTCTGTGGTCCGTTGTGGCACCAACTCTGTGGAGCGGGACCACTGTCGCAGTACGCCATTCCTTGGGTACATATCCTGTGGTAACTCCGATATTGAACAGTGATGTAATGTGAGGGCTGCGTCTGTCATGATGCTCGTGTATGATGCAGGCTGGGACACCATCTAGTCACATTGATACTGTGATGTACGCTGTGGGAAGGGCAGCACTCACCTGTTACTGTGTGATGTCAGGGAGGTTATACTCTGTTGGGATGGATAGTTGCTCCTTAGGGGGATGGGTGGGAGACATTTGCACTGAACCTGCTTGCCAGGATGTAGGCAATGCCAGTGGGTTCAGGGTAGGTTTAGTCAGTATGCAGTAACTCACAGCATATCAGTGAGTGTTCACCCAGGTTCCTGACATAACTGAAGACGGCCGTGTGATAGTCCTACGTGTCTGTTGCAATTGTCTGGTAGAAGCGGCCCTTAGAAAAGTCCATGAATGATTGTAGCTGTCTGCTAGTACAGATCACAGATGCCTTCCCAGTCTGGGATTGTGCTCTATCATGTAGTAGCTTCCTCCTGACGTTGTACAGCTTATTAATGGCTGGGGTCTACCAGACAGGTCCCTTGCCATTGTAGTAGTGGGTCCTGTTGTTATTTGGGATAGCACAATCCATGCAGTCCACTAGGTGTCCATAGAATGTGTATATAAAGGATGCAGCAGTGTGAGCCATATATGCCACTGTCTCAGGATCTCTGAAGGATACCACCTTGCTTTGGTGAAGTGAGATGTTGGCTCATAAGAAGTTCACCAAGATTACCCAGGATGGGTGTGTGGAGGGTATATGTATGTCCTGTGAGATACATGTATGTTCTGACCTTACCAATGAGGGGTATATCGCTGGTGTGGAACATAGAGTCCCCATGTTGGTGATGATCAGGTCCAATATGTATTCCCCCTTGTGGCTGTGCTGACTGGTTGTGCCATAGCATATGAGTCCACAAATTGTAGCGACTGTTGGGTGAGGGTGTCGGGGCTTGAGTAGTATCCCCAGTCAATATTTGTGTATATGAAGTCACACAATATAATGGTGTTTGTGGAGACCTTCATATTCTCCATAGTTCCCACGAAAGCTGAGTGTGGTTCCTGAGTTTGGGAGTGTGTTCTGTAGCAGGCAACAAACTGAAAGGCAGTATTGCACAATGGTAGTTGTATATGTATGGTCTGTGATGCTTTGTGCAGTGCTACTAACCTGGAAGTGTGTGTATCTGTGATCTATATGGATACTCCCCCTAGTTGTGTTGTCTGTTCCAAGTCTTGTTGTCAGACAGCATGGTATGAAACACAACCTGGTAGTGCTGGTGTGCATAAGCGAGCCTGAACCAGGTGTCTGTCAGTGCACAGATATTGCTATCCTCCATACTGAGGAGAGTCCTGAGTGGCCACAATATGTGGTTAACACAACTGTTGTTGAGCAGCATTACCCTTAGTTTCATTTAACCTGTAATGTCTATGGAGTTGGGTTTGTCTTCTGAGCCCTGCTTAGAAAAGGCACTATGGTGGTAGCAAGAGCCTTAGCCAACATTCCAAAGTCCAAGGGTGACAGGTGCAAGCTGTCCACAGTGAAACTACGTGGCATGTTGAGCATGTCACCATACACTGACAGACACTGTATCCCCTATGAATGAAACAAATTTGTTAGGCAACTGTTAAATGTGATATGTGTGTCCGTATACTGTGACATCATAATTGGTGGGTGTAAGATGCTAGACAAGGTCAGGGTCATACTGGCCTGGGCTACATGATCAGAGTGTTCCTCCATGTATCATGTCATGTGGTCCAGGGAGTAACGTCTGAGGTAATACACACCAGCATGGACAATGATGATGCCAGTCTTGTACTTGCTTTGGAGTGACCTGACTGCCTGTGTTATGCGGCAGATCCTGGCACCCAACAGACAGCCCAAAGTGACTATTCCCTTGTTAGGGCTGGTGAGTGGTACGTCAGTGTGTCTGACAATAAGTGTAGCCTATTACAAGTGTATTAGGTGTGCTGTTTAGCCAGAAGGGCAGTGACTGTGTGGCACACTGACATTGTGAACATTGTGATATGTGGGTATTGTAGTGGGGTAGCAGGTGTGTGTGTGTCTGCTTTGTAGGTCTCTGCTGCTTAGGCAGAGTACATTTACAGCATCCGAGTATGTCTATGTGTGCTAATGTGGTTTGAGTGCTGTTGCTAGAGGATATGTGTGACTGATATGTGGCATGTGTGGTTACCTTCACCACCTGATAGACTGTGCCAGTCATGGGTCGAGAGAGTTCAGCACCCTGTATGTCTATATAGGTGCATCTCACACATATATCTGAGTTTGTCGGGAGGAGGAGAGGGTTGTCTATGTACATGAGGCAGATGTGACATTGTGTCAATATCACAATATCCACCAGCTGGACTGAAGAGTACACACAAAACCGACCCCTGGACCTGCCAGGATATTATCATGACATACTCTGTAGCCTGATCACAAAGGATCAGTAGGGTGTTAAGCGTGTAAAAGAGTATAACAGGGATTAGTGCTCATGTTCGTTGGTGTTTTGTAAAGAGTAGCTGAGAAGGAGTCCAGACTGAATCATGACACCTCCTTCAGCTATGTCATAAATATCAATGTACACCCATATATGTCCTGAGTCAGGGCCAACTGTACCTGAGTGACAATGCCGACATCATGACAGACAGGCCCAAATGTACATACCCATCCCCCACTGACAATAGTCCACATCAACATACCAGGAGATAACACATGTAGAATGGATGAGCAGCTACCCCCCACTGCCAAAAGCATGGCAGCAGGTGGAATACATTGATTCCCAATATGTGTCATGCACAAACTACAGAACAAACAGATCATGCACCTGAACAGTCAGCTGAGCCTCACCCCCTACACAGGATGTGGAACCGTTGAATGTGTCACAGCTACATATGGCACTCCCCACAAGTGTTGGTGCACAACACACCATGGGAAGTCAAGTCCAGTACGCCTATGAGGTCTGATCTGCAAGGTCATGGAGTCCATTGTGGTTTCAGTCATAAACAGAGCTATTGGAAGCTGACATACACACAACCCTACCAACTGTGGTATGTTCATGTGCGGATCATGGTTCCCAAACATGCTAGACTGTTTGCAAGGCAGCCACCCAGGACATACATCAATGAACACATCTACACATGTGTCACACAGACTTTGAATAGCCCTTTATCAACATCCCAGACACACGTAGTATCCACAAAACCAACAAGCTGTGCATAAATATGTGTTGACATATGACGGAATGTCAATGTGTCCACAGATAGATCACACAAGGTAAGGATTCTGAGGTCTTGTTCAAGCTGTTGACACCTGCTGACCCACATGGACCATTCCTGGAATGGCATAAAACAAAGTGTACACACATCACCATGTCCAGTCTGATGATGTCACCATCCTATAAATACAGCAGGAGAAGGGAAACCAGCCAGTAAAGCAAATAGCACGCCGTGTTAATGCGTCTCTCTCCAGTATCATAACATAGTTAGGTAGGGGTTTGAATCCTGCAAACTGTGTGTGTGTGTGGGGGGGGGTGTATGTGTGCAGTTTCCTTTGAGAGGTGTTCCCTTTCTGGAGACTGAAAACTCACTAAAAGAGGTACATTCCTCTTTGGAAAGTCTGATGATGTCACCATCCTACAAATACAGCAGGAGAAGGGAAACCAGCCAGTAAAGCAAATAGCGCGCCATGTTAATGCGTCTCTCTCTAGTATCATAAGATAGGTAGGGGATTGAATCCTGCAAACAGTGTGTGTGTGTGTGTGTGTGTGTGTGTGTGTGTGGGGGGGTGTGTATGTGTGCAATTGTCTTTGAAAGGAGTGTCCTTTTTGGAGACTGTGAAAACACACTTAAAAGAGGTACATTCCTCTTTGGAAAATCTGATGATGTCACCATCCTACAAATACAGCAGGAGAAGGGAAACCAGCCAGTAAAGCAAATAACGGGCCATGTTAATGCGTCTCTCACTAGTATCATAACATAGTTACGTAGGGGTTTGAATCCTGCAAACAGTGTGTGTGTGTGTGTGTGTGTGTATGTGTGGTGGGGGGTGTATGTGTGTGTGGGGGGGGTGTATGTGTGCAATTGTCTTTGAAAGGAGTGTCCCTTTTGGAGACTGTGAAAACACACTAAAAGAGGTACATTCCTCTTTGGAAAGTCTGATGATGGCACCATCCTACAAATACAGCAGGAGAAGGGAAACCAGCCAGTAAAGCAAATACAGCGCCGTGTTAATGTGTCTCTCTCTAGTATCATAACATAGTTAGGTAGGGGTTTGAATCCTGCAAACTGTGTGTGTGTGTGTGTGTGTGTGTGCAATTGTCATTGAAAGGAGTGTCCTTTTTGGAGACTGTGAAAACACACTAAAAGAGGTACATTCCTCTTTGGAAAGTCTGATGATGTCACCATCCTACAAATACAGCAGGAGAAGGGAAACCAGCCAGTAAAGCAAATACAGTGCCGTGTTAATGTGTCTCTCTCTAGTATCATAACATAGTTAGGTAGGGGTTTGAATCCTGCAAATGCTGACTGTGTGTGTGTCACTGTTGGTCAATGCGATGTGGGTTTTGCTTTTACCATGGTATGACATAGTATGATGACAACAGTAAGTGCATTGCACACATCAGGTATCTGCGTGGCAAATATATATGTGTACATGTCCCCTCAATCAGTACATAGGTGTGAAGCCTGCATACTACATGAATACATTTGTTTCCATTGACAGGTTGTGCCGCTGCTTCTCAGATCGTAGGTCACATATGTATGTATGTGACACGGCCATCCACTGTCGTGTTCTGTGGCCAAGGTCATCTGTGGCACACACACCCATGACAGCTACTTAAGAGTAATGTGAGTGAGGGTATATGCCTAGGGTATATGTCAGACATGGTCATACACAACAAAGTCTGCCAAGAAAGGACAGTCTTTATAGGTGTACATCTACCTTGTGGATATGCATTCAGGCCTCTAATGTCTTATGTGATACACCTTGGGACTCCACAATACCTATGGATATGTGGATACCAAGGGACACATGACATAACATGGGTCTGTATGTACACAATGGTACCCAACATATATGTTGAGGGCTACCACCTGTGTGGTACTGACGGGATAGTATGTATAGTACATGAGGATGACTATGCCATAGTCGGCTTACTGCTATACAGCATGTATCAGACAACAGGTATCTGTCTGTAGGATACCCTTGTGTAGGACATGCGTCCCATCCAGGGAATGCATTGTAGGCCAATCCATGCATTCCCAGATTTGGATGGACACATCCTTAGTGTGTCTGCATGCACACACATGTGCGGTCACAGTAATGGGTGACGGTCATTATCACTGGTTACTGTTATAGTGTAGCACCGGAAGGATTCAATTGATACTGGGTCCCCTACTAGTGTGTGTCATTTGTCAGGACATCGTCCAATGATTACTTATAGTCATGCTGTTGAGGTTGTGGATACTACCAGACAGCAAATCATTGACAGATATTAACGGTATCACCCACAGCATAGTGTCAATCCATGTCATACACACTATACCCATGTTAGTACATAACTGTAGTAGAATGCATACTGGCCACTGAAAGATGCTATGAGATGGTAATGTGTACAACAGGGTATGCCACACGTCCCATGTGTCCACTTTGCACATACATCCAGACAGTGCACACCCACCATGTTCACAAATGTACACTTGCTAATCTGTACTGCACACAACACACACGTACTGTCCACTCACTAACACATGCTGGCAACATATCACACATCAGCCAAGTGGCACATGGGTGGATAATACATACTCAGACCTAACAGTGGTGTAAACAATGCTACACTGACAATCAGAGCTTTGATGCATAATGTCTGCTCAGATATACCTACAAGGATGTAGTTACACTTCCTTGTTGACAACTTGCTATTATTGCTACACTGCTATAGTGTCACCCTGTGCATCAGCACCATGTTAGCCTGCCCCTCCATCAATAATGCAGATGACAGGAGGCGGCACAGGTATCATCATATGCACAGGGCATTTTGTTTGCCAGAGCCTGACATTGATCCATCCAATCGACGTGTGTGTGTGTGTGTGTGTGTGTGTGTGTGAGGGACAACAGTACAGCATAGGCCAATGTTGATGTAATGTGTGTGTGTATGTGTGAGCCCTAGTTGTTTGCTTAATGTGTGTGTGTCTGCATGCACACAGCTCCACCATGTGGCTGCCAAATACGGTGGTTTGTGGGACAGCCACAGACTGCACCTGCTAGGCTGTATAGATCACTGTCTCCAGCCATGGACACAGTACCTGTGCCTGGCAGGGGTGCAACGGACAGTATCGGGTACCAACCCTGACTGGGTACTGTCATCAGAGGCAGAGGCATGACGACTGGACCCATGTCCCTGCTGGGACTGGCCAGAGCCACGTGCACGTGGTCTACTGGGACGGTCAATGGACAGGCCAGCACCAGCATTGCTGGGGCTGGTACTGCCACTACGGGAACGGCTGTGAACTGTGGGCCGTCTGCAACCACTGCTAGCTGTTACTGTTGCTGGCATGTGTCCGAGTCGACGTCGCAACCGTCCCGCACGGTCCTGGCTCAAGGAAGACATGTTGTGGAGGGCATCTATTGTCTCCCCCCAACGTCTATCAATGACCTCGGTGTAAGTCCGGATGGCACCGGCAAGGTCACGGATGCTGTCATTGATAGCGGTGTAATGTGCCCTCTGCGCCCTAAATCCCTGCCTGGTGTACCGTTCCATACGTGCCTGAGCCTGCATTACAGCCCAGAACATAGTGGTCATCGTAAGACCTGTGAGGGCACGCCTGCCAGGGGCAATACGACCAGTGGTGCTCCCCCGAGAACCCCTGGACCTCCTCCTATGTGGTACCGTTCCGGGTCTATGGCTATAGCTGCTGTGAGGGGATGCAAGTGCCATGGGTACCACACTCTCCTGGTCAATGCCAACTGTTTGCTGTCCCTCGCCTATGGCCATTGGTGGTGAGGGATGTAATGGCAGTATGAGTGTGCGCATACGTGGGGTTGAACGCTGTGTACTGTCGATTGGCGGACCAACGACAGACCCTGTCAAATCTCCCTGTGCCAAAATACATGTGTCATCATCACCACTATCCATGGCAGTGGCTTCAGGTCACCTGCTGCTTTCGCCAACCCCTAACTCAGCACCTGTGAGAGGAAGA
>NC_056747.1:309722460-309749960 GCF_019279795.1 Protopterus annectens | reverse complement strand
ACTGTCTAGACAGGCTAGGGGGTGTGGCTGCGTTTAAGCAACTTAGCTCTACGTTGCTCCCCGGTGCCCAACGGTGCCATGGTTGGCGTGGCGCGCATGTCCGCACAAACACATTGTGCCGGGTAAAGCACTTTTAAACTTTGGGCAACTCTATTGCGCTGGGTAAAGCGCTATTATACCATGGGCAACTCTGTTTAGCTGGATAAAGCACTATTATACTATGGGCACCTCTGTTTAGCTGGGTAAAGCGCTATTAAACTATGGGCAACTCTGTTTAGCTGGATAAAGAGCTATTAAACTGTGGGCACCTCTGTTTAGCTGTGTAAAACGTTGCTTAACACGAGGCTATCTGGGTCCTTTAAAAATATATATTTTGTTCACTGATACATTGGCCATGTCACTGCTTTTAATAAAATTATAATCATATATGTCTGGTATTATTTCAAATACTGATTTAAAACATAAATAAGAAGGGGAGTGGTGGGACTCGAACCGTGAATGCCTTTTCTTTGTGCATACACTCTACCATTACGCTATTGCAATTTGGTGTGATTTGCATAAACATTCTTTCTTATGCTCTTCCATGTCAGAATTGCTAACTTCAGCTAAGCAATGGGCACACCCGCGCAAATATGGGCAGCTATATCGTGGATTTAAAAAAATACATATAATTATTTACTTTATATAAGTGTGATGGGGGTTTACAGTGTCAGGGAGTGTGGTGTTGGGTGCAAGTACATTTGAGCATACTTGCTCTTGTGTGTTGACATTTTGCTTTTTATAACCTTGCAGGGGCGTGCACATTTAGACTGCTCAGCAGTCGGACACGCCCCCTGCTTTCCTACTCAGTCCGTGCAAGACTTACGGTTGAGTCAGCGTGCCCCCATGAATATTCATTGCACGCTGACATCAAATTCAATTGCAGCCTCCGACTAAGACTTATTAAGTCTTACACGGAGGATTAGTAAATCCGGGGGTAAATATGTTACAGCTAGGGGATGACCTGAGAAATGTAATCAACTCTTCCCCTTGAGGATCCCATCTCAGAAACTGCTATATTCTACGCTTATCTGAATGCTTGCATTGAAGCATTGATCGCCATCAGACAAAAATACAATGCTAAGGTCAAGAATAAACACTGATGGTGGAATCTTGGTACAAAGTGCACAATAAAAAAAAGAAACACATTGTCCATAAGGATAAACTAAATACCTCAACCTCTAAAATGAGCACAAAAAATAAAACAAGAATTTAGAAGAAAAATCAAATCCTCTGAAGCTAAGTATGAACTAAAAACCCAACTATGCAAAAGGTGTTTTATAAAAATGCCAGAAGGCTTAGCCTTATAAGCAATACACAGCCCAGTACTAAACTAATAGAAAGCACTAGCACATACTCATCCCCAGAGGACACAGCCAATAAATTAGCTTATACGTTTAACTCTAACGTTACACCCTTATCTCCCCCTAACTTACCCCAATATATTAGCATGCTCTCTCACACACACACACACACACACACACACACACACACACACACACATCACCTTGGAGTAAACAATGGGGGGGGCTCTCCAGGGTCAAGAACAGTACCTCCATGTGTCAGACAATGTGCCACGTTGTCTGCTGACAGCACCAACCACAGCCCTACAGACATATTACTAAACCTATTCAAACTCAGCCTCTCCACTAGATTTGAGCCGAAGGTCTGGAGGACTGCTGTAAGTTATCTCACTCCACAAGAGAGGATTCACCGCTGACTGTGGTAAGTATAGATTTAGAAGCCTAACCAGCACTGCCTGTAAGATAATGGAGTGACTCATTATAGAATTTAATAACAAGGATATCAGCAGTCTACAATCCCTTAAGGAAAACCATTTTGAGTTCTTTAAAGGTAGACCCTGCCTCCTACACTTAGTGAACATCTTTGAACAAATCACTGATGCATCGCATAAAAGCAAATCTGTTCAAACCACTTACCTCAACCAGGTGAAGGCCTGTGACACTGTTCCACTTGCTATCATTTTAAAAGCTAATCAAGTAAAGTAAACCCCTGTGTAATGAGCTGAATAGCAATCTGTCTCAATCACAGAAACCAATCTATTAGCATAGGATGAACACCATCAAAATGTGTCATCACTAGCAGTGTCCCTCAGGAACAAGTCCTTGGATCACTGATCTTTGATTCTTCCTTCTTTGATGTCAAGAGTGATGTTAGGGGGCTGTGGCTGACCAAGTTTATGTTGACTGTAAACTATATCATAAAAATTCCAGCTGACTCCCAGACTTCCAGATTCTCGAGGTTAGTACAGTGTGTACAAGTAAATGGTGCCTGACCATGGCTTGACATGAATGCCAAGAAATGCAGTATAGTATCCTTTGGCAAAAATGGCACTCGTGTACCTACCATATAGCTGACGTGCATTAGAAAAATGACCCAGTTACTTTCATTGACAATAATCTATCCTTTGACCATCGTGTATCTATAGTTGTAAGGAAATCCTTTTATTTAGCCAGCCGGATTACCAGGAGTACATCTTCTAGAGCAATGAAAATTATTATCCCTCTCTATTCTTCCCTTAAGAGTTAAGACCCATAACATAATATAATGCCAGTCTTGTTATATACCTGTCTAAACATATGACAACTCAAAAGACCACAACATTTTCTCAAAAAGATATTTAAGGGCATGTCTTCATGTGCTACAAAAATCACTTTAATGTATCTTCTCTCGTCTGTTTCTTGCAGACTTTTGAGGAAGGATCTTTGCCATGCCTTCAAGTCCTTGAAAGATCCAGTCCCATGCAAAATCTGACAATTCTGCACAGCAACTCCTTAAACACCTACTCAAAGGAACTAAACTTCCAACAACAGCATAAACAGGATGTGCTGGCAACATAGCCATCTTTCTCTCAAATAACACCTCCTTTTATGGAATAGGCTTCCCTTAAATGTAAAACAAAGTATCACCCTGACGCTCTTCAAATGCAACTTGGAAGAACTAATGAGAAACTGTAAGGTCATTTAAAACTGGCCCCTCAAACCATCATTAAAAGAGAAATAAATTAGATAGTAGTTTCTCAATGTCATACGGTACTGATGAAACTGGATCTTGAGGGTACCCATTTGAAATGTCAGGACTGCTACAGTGAGTCCCAAAATACAGAGACTGAATGACCAAAGGATCGGACTTACATATACTAAGACTGGATCGGACTTACATATACTAAGACCGAAATGCTATTTCTCACACTACACACTTATCTCCAAGGTATGGTGATCTCGGAGTTGGCATATGTAAGTGTGGGGGGACTTGCACCCCTGCAAAACGTTGTTTAAGCAGGAACAGCGATTTTCGAGATTTGCTCTTTTCCTGTGTTTTTGGTCTTTTATGACTTGTCGGGACTCAGCATTTCCAGTACTGACATTTCAATAGTGAGCCGACCTTGCAGCTAAGCTATAAATGATCTAATTAACAGCTAAGTGTGAACCTATAAAGTACCTTACTTCTTTTTTGAAGAAAACAAACCTTTGCTGAGGAAAACAACACCTGTTGTTTGCATTCTTCAAGTTACTACCCAAAAGTTACGATCATGCATTAAGGAGCAGGAACATTGCCCAGTAAAATAAGCTCTGTAACCTATGACTTGCTTATTGTTTCATTGCTACAGACCAGTATAACATCTATAGTGTAGATTAATGTGTATATTGTACCTAGTCAGCCAGTGTAGTCAGAGAGCATGTGCATATAAGTAATTGAGCATGTGCGAGATCAGTGCTATTTTGCACAGTCAAGTCAGTGTAAGTGACAGCTTGAATGGAGATGCACATGTGAGTGTGTTAGAAGTAATCAGTCAGTCAGTAAGCATATGAAGTTCTAAGTATATGTTCCAGTTACAGCTCCTGATGCGTTTATGTATGACTTAAACTCATCCCACGCCTCAGTGTCTCATTTGAAAACACAAGACATGCAGCATGGTGTTAGAATGGGATCCGAAGTTGTAACAGCTCGCAAACCATGAGGCACACAGTTAGAAGTGAAGTAATATACAGGAGTGAACTCACAAACAGGTCAGCGGTTAACTGAAGGTACTTAAATTTGTTTAAATGATTTTCAGTCGTCAAACATGTGGCATAGCATTCAAAGTGTTTGAAATAATTACAGAGTTATTTTAACTGTCTGAAATAGCTACAAAATGACTAAAGTGTGAAATAATCTCTGAAGTGTTTAAAATGGACGAAAAGGCTAAAACATCCAATTTTTTTTTCACAATGTACAACTTTTTTGCAGTAAATAAGATTTTTCGAAGTGTTCCAGATATTTGCAGTGTTAAAGCATTTTCTGAGAGATTGTTGTGCATTTGAGCAAAATTACAAGTGCCAGAGCTATGCTTAAATTTAAAAGCAGTTTGTTGTTATCGCAGAAAGATTTCACAGAAATGAATGGCTGGTGTTTGATAATAATATTGCAGAGAATTGGAGAGTGTTTGAGCAAGAATATATTTTCACACAGCTGCATTTTCTGATAAAGATGCATGTACAAGAGCATTTGTACTTCTCAATTTAGCTGGATCAGAGGCCATGGAGTGAGAAAGTTCATTTGTGTATGCACCTGCCGTGTATGCAGAGGAGGGGGATAACCACCATATTGTGATACAGGCTAAAATGCTGGAAGATACTGAGTACTTAAACATAAATTTAGAGAACTGTGTAACCCTCAAATGAATATTACAATGGAAAGGCACACATTTTACATAATAAATCAAAAGCCTGGTGAAACTATTGCAGCATATAATACTGACTTACGAAATAAAGCAAAAACATGTAGATCTGATGAGTTAATAAAAGACCATCTTGTATACGGTGTTAAAGATGCAGTGAAAAAGAATCTGCTTCAAGATAGTGAATTAACACTGAGCGAAGCCACTGAGATTTATCAAAGACATGAGCTTACAGAAAAGCATATAAATAAGCTTATGAATGAAAAAAGCATGTTTGCAGTATCTGCTACAGTGAATGTTGATAGTGTACATTAGAAAGTTAAGATGAAAAAGAAATATAAACTGAAGGGGGCCACCCCCAACCTCACTGTTAACTGTCACAATTGTGGAGGCAGTCATGAACCAAATGGGAAAGTGTTCAGCTTTTGGTCAGCAATGTCACAAATGTAGAAAAGTGAAATCATTTCAAAAAGCTTTGCAAGTCTAAAATATCACATATTTATGTTAAAAGAGAGTATCCGAATGAGCAAGTAGATCAGACAGAGACTGTAGCAAACTTCTAGAGCTGTGAGCAAATTTTCTATGTTGATGGTGTCTCTGTGATCGATGAAACAGTTAATCCAGAAGATTATCAGTTGTCAGCAAAGAGTGAAATATTCTGTACTGTGCAAATTAATGGGAAACCTATAGAGCTTAAAGTAGATAATGGATCCAAGTGCAATGTTATATCAGCACAAATATTTGGTAAGTAAAAGCTGGTGAAAACCTTGATTCAGCAAGGTTTGCAAAACTAGTTGTTTATGGTGGTGAAGACATTCAAACTGATTGCACAGTAGTACTTTCATGCCACTCTGCTGGAAACAGCTATGACTTGCAGTTTTATGTAGTCAAAAGACATGTGAAGTCACTGTTAGGCCTCAAAGACAGTCTGACAATGGGACTAATTTCATTTAATAAAAAGAGGTTCGCCATACAAGTATGAACAGCAACAATAATTTTACACACAGTATTTTTAGTGAATATGCTGATATTTTCAAAGACAATCTTGACAAATTTCCAGTCACATATTCCATGAAGTTAAACCATGAAGTAAGTCCAGTTGTCAGACAATCATGGAAGATTTTAGTAGTGATGCAGAGCAAAGTAAATGCAGAATTAGACAAAATGGTGAATTTAGGTGTCTTTACTCCAGTTGAAGAACCGAATAAATGGGTTTCTTCCATGGTCAAGCTCTTAAGAAAAGCTCAAATGATATTCGAATATGTATTGATCCAACAGACTTAAAGCAGTTAGGAGTCCTCATCATCTGATGAATACAGTAGAAGAAGTAGCCGCTCTCATGCCAAATTCCACTGTTTTCTCAGTCTTAGTTGCAAAAAGTTCTTTTGGCAAATTTCGCTGGATCAAAATCTTCACTGTTAACCACATTCATCCCACCATTTGGTAGATACAGATTTTTGAGAATGCCATTTAGAATCAATTCTGCCAGTGAAGTCTTTCAAAGTGCTATGGAACATTTTTTCCGATTATCCATGTGCTATTATAGTAGATGACATTATTGTTGGTGGCAATGGTGACGACAAACATGATAGAAACCTCAGGAAAGTTCTAAACAGTGCATGTGAAGTAACAACTCAATCCTCAGAAATGTAAATTCAAACTGAAAGAAGTTACTTATGTGGGACATTTGTTTACCGGTTCTGGCTTACAACCAGATCTGTCTAAGCAAGCAACAATTCTTGAGATGCCAGTTCCAGAGAATTTCACATCTTTACAATGCTTTCTAGGTATGGTCAACTATTTTAAAAAGTTCATTCAGACTTGAATGAGCTTTCTGCACCATTACATGAGCTGACACACAAAAATGTACAGTGGTCCTGGATGCAACAACACCAAAGAGCATTTGATATCCTAAAGAAGAAAACTGCCAGTCCACCCACATTGAGATATTATGATGTTCACAAGCCTGTAACTCTTTCTTGTGATGCTTCAAAGTATGGCCCTGGAGCAGCATGCCTTCGGGAAAGCATACCAGTTGCTTATGCATTCAGACCTTTAACCCAAACAGAGATGTATTATGCACAAACAGAGAAAGAACTTCTGGCAGCAGTGTTCGCATGTTCGAAGTTCATTGATTATATTTATGTCAGACCTATCCAACTAGAGACTGATCACCAAACACTAGCGACAATTTTGAAAAAGCCAATGTATACAGCCCCAGCACTATTGCAAGGCATGATGTTAAAACTGCAAAAGTACAATTTCAATATTGTTTACAAAAAGGGTAAATACTTGTAATCTTGCTGATGGTTTGTCCTGCACACCTAGACAAATGACAGAGCAGCATGAAGATGAAACAGCAGACTTTGAAGTCATGGAAGTCGGAAATTTTTCATAATCACATCTTGATGAACTAAGAAATCACACAGCTTTGGACCCAATTCTCCAGAAGCTGAAAAACATTATCAGTCCTGGATGGCCACCATGACAAACCAGTTTACCACTTGACATTCATCAGTATTTTCGTTACCGAGATGAGCTCATGAAGGAAGATGGAATCATCATGAAAGGTCCAAAAGTGTTAACTCCTACAGCATTACAACAGGAATATATCAGAATCGTGCATCATGGTCACCCAAGTACTGATTCAACCAAAAGAAAGGCAAGAGGCATTGTACTTTGGCCTTCTATGTCCAAAGATATAGAGAAGGAAATCCTAGCATGTTCAATTTGCAAAAGCAACAAACTGCATCAACAAAAATAACCACTTCAGCTACACCAGATTCCTGAATTACCATGGTTAACAGTTGCTACAGATATTTTCAAATGGAATGGTCAACATTACATAGTGTTAGTAGCCTCTTACTCAGATTGGTTTGAAATCGACTTACAATGTCCAGCACTGTCATTATGAAATTGATGAGACATTTTTCCCTCCATGGTAGTCTGCACAAAGTCCTGTCTGACAGTGGTGCACAGTTTACATGTCAGTAGTTTAAGAAATTTCCTGAGACTTGGGACTTTGTTCATATTACCAGTAGTCCTGAGTATCCACAATCCAATGGGTTAGCTGAACGTGCAGTTCAGAGTGCAAAACGTTTATTAGAGAAGTCCAACAGAGATGATACCAATGTTTTCCTTAACTTACTCAATCTCAAAAACATTCCTCGAACAGCTTGCTTGGTTTGCCTGATCAGAGACTAATGTCCAGACAGACTAGAACAACTCTATCAATCAGAAAACAATTATTAGTACCAAATGCAAAGTAAAACAGAGTGGTCAATGCTCAACTTTCAAGAAAATTTCAGTCACAAAACTTGTACTATGATAAGACGAGTAAATCCCTTCCCTTCCCTTAGACCATTACTACATGGAGAAATTGTGAGAATGCAAACATCTAAAGGATATGACCGACTGGGAATCGCAAAGAACATTTGTGAGGAACTGAGATCTTGCCTCATACAATCAGAAGGAATAGATTTCAGACGGAATCAAAGACATGTGTTATCTGTCTCTGAACCAGTGACACAGCAGGCTTGTGCCGATGACTCTAATTCGCAGAGTGACTCTACACCTGTTCAAATTCAAAAGGACAGTGTGCTTCCTTCAAATAATTTTGATGTAATCACTGATGTTCCAGTCATGAAAGAATCTTCAGATACTGTCACTGTTGCTAAACACAAAGTTTCTGTGTTACCAGATCAGATAGAATTTCTAGAGCGAATCCAGAGTACACAGCGACTTGAGTTGAACTCAGTTTTGTTTGTTAAAATGCTGATATATTGTCTAGCTCTCAAAATGTCTTTGTTCTCCTATTTGCATGCTACACACAATTAAAGAGGGATGATGTAGATCAGTGTGTATATTGTACCTAGTCAGCCACTGTAGTCAGAGAGCATGTTCATATAAGTTACAGAGCACGTGCGAGATCAGTGCCATTTTGTATAGTCAGTCAGTGTGAGTGCTAGCTTGAATGGAGGTACACATGTGAGTGTGTTAGAAATAATGAGTCAGTCAGTAAGCATATGAAGTTCAAAGTATATGTTCTGGTTACAGCTCCTGATTTGTTTATGTACAACAAACGAGTTGAACCTACCCCATGTCTCAGTGTCTCATTTGAATACATGAGACATGCAGTTCTGCCGGTGTTGCACTCATCAGTTAGTCAGCTTCCTGATCCTCTCTATCTTCACTAGTGGACATGATCCCACAAAACTTAAATGTTTAACCTACAAGTGACTGTGATTTCCAGCATGCAGTGGAGATATATGCCAATGACTGTGATGCATGGGATGAAAAATCAGCACCTCCAATTCTGATATATTCCATGACATCGAAATTAGAGGTACCAATTTTCATCCCAAGCTTTGTGATGAGCAGTAAACAACTTCATTGTAAGCTGGAGATCACATTCACTTCATGTAATGAAGGCATCATCATCTGTAATAACAAAAATGTACCCATCTCTGTTGCAAACTTTAATATCCTTGGCAAAAAGAAAATCGCAAACGGAAGAGTAAAAAATCATATGTTTGACAGAGTCCTATACCTGACCAGAATGTATTCAACTTAAAACAAAAATGCAGATGCTGCTTTTGCTCCTTAAATATAGGGACTCAATGGAGCACAGTAGCCACTTAAATTACAGGGTAAAATATCACATGCCTTCTTTAAATCCACAAACTGCAGTGCATATACACAAAATTGATAATGTTGAACATCACTCTTCTTCTTTAAACTTGTTTGCTTGCAATGAGGCAAGCCTCAATGCACCCCTAAACTTTACATATAACTACATACACACACACACACACACACACACACACACACACACACATATATATATATATATATATATATATATGTATATTCCAACTCTGAGATAAAGGAATATTATGAACAATTGTCATCTTGGACTTACTATATGCAAGCCTTGTTTTTTTTTTCAGCCATTCAGTCTCCATATTACACGACTCAAGCAAGACAGAACATTTCAAATGGTTACTGGGGGCTGCCATGATTGACTATTAAATGGCCTAACAATTGGAATCACTTGCTACAGACTTAGTGTCAGTTAAGTTACTTTCATCTTGTCCACCAACAGTCTAGTCCCTACATCTGCCTCCCTATTCAAAGAATTACCCAGTGAAGGATCAGTAGAACTAAAGGGAATCACCAAAGTAGCAAATGGAATAGAACCAGACTCAAGTCTCTAGAGATTGACATGCTGACTGAAGATTTCAATCTTTCCATACTGAAGTTTCCAGCACTGAACACAATCCTGACAATGGTGACAAGAAATTAAGCAGCTTGTTCCTGTGCTGCTACCTTTCCATGAAACCTTCTTGAGGCAATAAGGTGGCACAGAGGACAAGGGAGGAAGAGTGGACCTCAACCTGAAGAATGAGGAGACAAGTCTTGAAGGGTGATACATTGGCAACGGTCAGTTACAAGGGAAGGAATCCAACAGTTCCAATACTTTGGCAGCTGGAAAATCAATCATAGTATCAGGCTCTCTCCAAGCCTCACTGATAACAAGGGTGATCATTTTATCAACAGGGGAATGTATACAACAGGATGCAAGGTGTGTTTGTAAAGTGTCCTTCAAATTCCATTCTGGAGATTTAGAGGCGTCTGTGGGCCACCCCCTTTCTACTGCACAATTTGCAAACTCTCCCTGAACTTAGCACAATATTGGGAGGGATAACAGAGTGAATGCCTTCAATCTCCACTGCTGTATCTGGCATGGTAGACTCCACTGAATATATACTGTCTGAAAAACTTACTAAAGTGGATCTGATCCTTTGATGTGATGGCAGAAGTGTGGGAGGATGGAGAAGTACTTAGCAGATGGCTTCAGGTTGAAGCTGTTGCAGGTACTTAGAGTGATTCAAGCAGAACTGTCAGTAAAATCGAAGTAAAAAATGCAATCAGAACCCAGGGTGCCAACACCAAATAACTGGCATTGGCAGTAACCTACCCCAGTGCTGACCACACTGACAAAGTCAGCAGCAATTGGTTGACACCAGTCATCGGCATCAAGGAAGCACTCAAGTCCATGATCCAATGTGGGCTCCAAGAGCATCAGTGCTAAAATTCATCTCAACAACTTATAACAGACACCAGGAACTCAACGGGTACTTGCAGCTGAGAGTACTAGCATCAATCCCAAATGCTGACAGCAAAGCCGACACAGAAGGCATTTAGAGAATGGGATGGTCCCAACATCAGAATATCAGCTGCTGTCAATGCTGGTATCATAACCCACTCCTGCAATTGCAAGTTGTTAGCTGGTCTCGCAGGATTACTAAGATGAGACAATGAAGAGACCGCCAAAAAAAAAAAAAAGAGAGCATGGACAAAGTATCTTTATCCATACTGAAACCACAGAGAGGGGAAAGGATGAAACAATCTCAATTTCCATCTGCAAAAGAGCCCTCATTGTCTTCCTGTAGTTTTCTTCTATGTTATCCGTAAACGAACAACTATGGTAAAACTGAAGTGTGGAGCTACTAGACCTGGCAGGTTAAGGTGATAATTTCTGAATCTGCCCAATTCGACCTTTGATAAAGAGAAGAAGCTATCATGTCTAGCCAGTCTAGGTAGATGACTATCAACAATATTCTCTGCTAACTTGGATACAGCAGAAGCAGCTACTTAAAATATTACTATCTTCCTCTAATCTTAGCCTCTTCTGAGAAAATAAAGTACTCACACTGGAAGAGCAGAGCTTCTGCCTATGAACTCTAGAAAATTCTCTTTGGAGCTTTGGGACATGGAACCCTCAACTGGGGTAGAATGTTCACATTGTTAAAAAAAAAAAAAAAGTTTAGCATTAACTATTTTTTGTTAACTGCATGTTTATTAAAGGCAGCACATACCCCGCACTCCTGTAAATGTTTTGCACCAAGACAAGTCACACAAATGTTTGTCCCTAGTTTGGAATTTGTAACCAAAAGATTTATACTTTTTGGAAACTACATGACCAATTCAAAGCTAAACCATAATTGGCAACAAGAAAACACTGAACTATATATCATAGGCTAAAGTGAAACAAACACAGCACTGGAGATATGTGACAAAACCATTTTCCCTTTCCATATATGAAATCTTGTACTGTGAAAAGATCAAATCACATGATCAATCCCTACAGCACTTGGAATTACAGAGAGATTTGTTTTCATTTTCATGTAGTATTATGTACAAGAATATCAACCCTGAAATACTAAGACAAGATTGCAGGAAGCACTGCCAAACACTGGGGTGTGTTTGGTTCACCCCTACAAAGGATATATATATATATATATATATATATATATATATATATATATATATATATATATATATATACATATTTACTGTGAGAATGTTATTTCTAAAACTTGTTTATCACACAAATGACATTAGCACCATAATGTTACAAACTGAGATCTTGAACACCATGCAGCTAAAGTCTCCCAAAATCTTCCTTACAGACTGACAAATACAAAGCGTAGTTAAAATGTTCAGTTTTACCTGATAACTAGGTTTTGTTCTGAAGACATGGGACTGGTTTCCTCAGTCTCCATTTATGTACTGATTCAAGGCAAGTCAGTTTACCATAACAAAAACCCTTACGCGCCTCTCAAATACATTTATACCAAGCGAGTCTTTACTTAAAAAAAGAACTCCTATCCTCAATCTGAAATAAATGCACTGTCTGGATACACCAGAAGTTCTCAACAAACATCTTTCCTTCTTCCTACTAAAGTGAGGCATTTCCAGCTGGGAATAAAAAAAAATAGTATTATCACCTTCCCCAAGATTAGTGGTAGCCAGCTATACAACATGGATCATTTACCACCACCCCCACCATCAAAAAAAAAAAAAAAAAGTTAAAAATGGCTTGAATCCACTCCCAAATTGAGGTCATCAACACAGGAAGAGGCAGTGAGGCATTCACAAATCAATCTCAGGTCTGCCTACTCAAGACAGGCCTGATGCAACAACCTTTCACACCCAAACTTCATTGAAGAGGTTGTCCCAGCAATCTACTAAAATTGTTACATGGACATAAAACATAGCTACTAAAAATATTCACTGTGTAAAGAAAATTATCTGTCTAAGAATTATATTTTTTAACAAGGTCTTACCTGTCTAAGGTACAGAAAGAAGCTGGAATACTGGCCGGCCTCCGGTAAGTAGGAGAGGAATACTGTGATACAGATCAGAAGAACAGTGGAATCCTGGCCAACTTTACGAAGAGACTGAAAGAAAAAAAAACACCCAATGAAAGTACAGTGGTATGAGGTGCTCAACTTAAAAGCACATCTTTACAGAAAGAAATCCTGTAGTAATGTATCTAGCATATCTTGCAGAGGATACCACTGCTCTGGAACAGATTCCACATCCATGTAAAACAAAGCTCATCCTTGTTCATATTCAGCTGCAACTGGATCCATGGATGGGCATTATAAATTTACCCCAGGACTTCCCCTGTACTACTGATGGACAGAGGTAGCTCCTAAATGCTTTATCCCATGCAGAGATTCCCTTAAATAATCTAGGGTATGATCCCATTTATTCTTACTATGGGTAATATACAATTACTGACCATGGTATGGGCAAGGCTAATTTAACACCAAATGGAATAGGTTAATTAAAGCACCAAAAGGGAAGCTGACTACGCTTAAAATGGCCAGCAAGGGCATCTAGGGCAGCTATCCTAGTATTCACTTATGAACTTTTAATACCTGGGTTCCCTGAACAAAAGTTAACTCTGGTCTCAATCTGCTAAACTTCTGTTACCAGTTGCAGGTACTCCATAAAAAAGTAACACTACCCATTCAGGCCATTTGTTTCTATTTAGAAGTTTACAACTTTTGGTGAAAATTTTATGCAGCAATTATGAAGTGTAATACCCTAAGTACAATGTAAGTACATGCAGATGATAGCCAATAAGCTATCAGTTAAAGTAAAATCTAAGAACTTAAAATTTAAATCCATAAATGGACAGAGCGAGGGTATCCAGTCTGCTTAAAGGAACTAGTCACACAGTTTACTACTTGCATCATACAAGTATACAAGTTTTCATTTGGGAGGACTCTTGTAGCAATAAACAGTAACACGTAAGTAGTATCCAATGCCAATTTACAAACCAAATACAAGATGGTGGACTTTGAGAGGACCAAGAGAGGCAATACTTATGAGCATCAGACTTGTACATCTGTTAAGTGTGCAGACAAAAGACCATGTTACAGTTTCAGAGAACTCTTGTCAGAGACCTTTTTAAAATAATGAAAGAGATGTAACAACCAAATTAGAATAAGGTGTCCTCGTGGTGCTGGTCAGTGTCTTATTGTGTTTATTATGATAAAAGGTAATAAAATGTACCAGATACTTTGATGTGGCCTATTTCATTACATGCAGGACTATTAATGAAATAAAAAAGTTTGTCATATTTTTCATATTTTGGAATGGTAGACATCACAACCAAATTACAGCAATTTTTTAAAAACTTTGTTTTCCTGTAGTTGGATTAAACAGCCTAACAGGCTTTGAACTGGCAAGAATTTAAGATCAATAAAGAGATAATCTGTCCAAGAAAATAATCTTTTTTTTTTCATTTTTACAGATGAGACTTTCTTGAAATAGGCATTCTGGCTTCCCTGTAGATTAGGACACAAAATAACTTAAGTACATTATGTAGAACTTCTTGATATTAAAAGCTAATCTAGATAAACTGGCTTAAATACTGAGGTTTGGAAACAGAACTGGCCCTAGATGCTGTAACAGTACTTACAGAAGGAGACCTGTAGCTGTAACTGTGTGGAACATCTTATTTTATGAAGTTGCACTTTGTGACTTGTGATGTGCATCTTCAAACTTTGTCAAAAGGGCAAATACAAAGGAGGAACTTACTACTTCAGTGTTGCAGTGATCCTGGAACTGATTATGTTAGAGGCAAAGGTGCATGCCTCCCTCCAAAAAATGCAATTTCTAAATTACAACTACATGGGCTTTCAAAACATTCATTCTAAGATTCCAGTTTTGGTAAATTGGCAGGAGATGAAGACCAAGTATAAACTACAGCTGTCTTTATTATGTGTGCACATATGCACCACCCTTTCTGACTTTGGGCACTACATTCTAGATCAGAAGAAAGGTAAGAAATATACAATTCAGGTCATGTGACAAGGAAAAGTCCATGTACAACAGTAAAGAGAATAAAAATTTGGGGTCTGTGCATTATTATTTTTTTTTTGCAAACAGATCTACTACAGGGATTCATTAAAGATAGGTCACATGCAGAAAGACTAAACTATCCAGCTTTCATTCATACATCAGTAATGGATATATGCTCAGTAAGTCTGTCACAGCAGATCTCATCTGGCAAATATGTTTTCTGCAGTATTAAGGTGTGGTTTTAGGTCTTCTAACAAACAATCAATGTCTCCCTGCAAAACAGAGGGAGTTATTGCCAACTTTCTCACTCATGTTTGCTTTCATACCACAGGACTAGAGAGGTGTTGCCTGCTGTATATATTCAGGGCTCCAAAGTTTAGATTTCGACAAACTGCGCTTACGGCCAGAGTTACATATCTCATCTCCCTTGAGCACAGTTATGCAAAATTTCTCATCCTCCCTGTAAATGCACAGGTAGAAGGAACATTGCTGCAGTGCTTTGGTGAAATGAATGAAAATGGACACAGGCAGACATCAAGTTTTCTGTCAGATCTGTACAGTAGTCAGACTTCACCATGGTGCATAACCTTGTTTCTCATGATACTGCCATTTGCAAAAAATTCATCAGTAAAGAAATGAGTATCACTCATTGTCACCTCTTCTTCTTTGGAGCAGTAGAACGATATTACCAGCAACATTTTTTGTTTCTACCCAGACACAAAGACCCCCAAAAACACCCTCAGCAGCTGCTTATAAGAACTACTACGGATTAGTCCTTTGCTGTCAACTTAATTAGTTCCAACAGCATCAAACAACTACAGGTACACAAAGTGACTCAACCCCCCCCCCCCCACACACACACACACAGTATAAAAGCACAACATTTAACTTCTTGGTAGTACCAGGGAAGGAAGGTGGATGCCATTACTATAGCTGTGATTCTTCTACTCAGAAATGTACAGCCAATGGTAAGCATCTCTGCATTGTTTTCTTCATAAGGATCGCTGCTGTTGTTCAGAACAAGAACTGGAGAGCACAAGCATTATAAGGATCTACACCACAAGAACAAGTGGAAAGTTACAGCATACCTTACAATAATCCAATGACAAAACTAGTTATACTTTTCGAATGGGCATCCATCTCGCAATGATTAGAAAAGGAGTGGGTAGATGTCCAACTGTTAGCTTCAGATATACTCTTGTCAGAGGCCTTCTTGATGAAGGCCACAAGGGTTTCAATTACATTGGTTGAATGTACTTTGACCTGCCCCCATCATGGTATTGCCACACTTGTACCACAAAGTATTGCAGTTAACCAATCATTTGGAGAGGATTTTCTTAGAGACTGGTGGTCCTGTTTGCTTGGCAGGATGGGCAGAATATTTGGCAGATGCACTTTTACAGAAGAGTAAAAAGGGCTTATTTAAACACTTGAGATCCAAGGGTAGATTTTCGTTATTCTCATACTGAATCTGGTTAAGTGCAACTTTCTAGTGTTTGGTGTCCCTGCTTCTTTAAGGATATACAAGATGTTTCTAAAGATTAACATAGCTGTGAGGGATCAGCTTATCTTCAACAGTGAGAATTTGAAGCTTTTGAGGTCCAAATGCACAACTGTTTCTTCTTGCTGGCAGGGCAGTTTGCAGTGAAGGGAAAAGACCACTTGATCAGTAGTTGCAATCTGCATTAACTGGGGGACCTAGACTTGTTTTAGCTAGTTTGGAGCTATAAAAATAAGTTCTGTCATTTTTCTTCTTAGTTTCAAAATAATCTCTGAAATGACAGGACTTAAGAGGGAAAGTAAACATGTTCTTCATCCTACCTAAATGAAAAGTATTTCTTAAACCAAACTTAATAAAAAACAATCCAAAAAACTAATAAAAAATAACAAAAATAGAGGCAAAAAATGTATCAGTCTCCTTGTAAAATGTTAGCGCTTTCGTCAAGTTTAACTCAACTTCCTCAGACATAAAAAAAGTCAATACATTAAATATTTGGCACCATTAAATACTTGCACAATAAATCACATGATTCTAAAAAATCACAAGACCTGTTAAATTTTTGAAAACCATATATACTCACAAAATATTACAAAAAGTTAAGAAAATTTTCAAAATCAAATAACTGATTTCAATAATTAGCTTACTAATTGTACCATCACCTTTCTAAACTTTTCATCTTCAATATACATGCTAAAGAGCATACATCATTCAATCCTGGTTTGATGTACGCTTGTGTTCTAATCTGCAATACCAACCCACACTCCTCCAATTTTAAGCTTAAGGGACCACCGCTAACATCATACTGAACCTGATCAATAACCCTGAAAACAAATGAAAGTCCTGATTGATCCCTCACATGTTTAGCCAAGGCATTTTCTATTTTTCCTTTTCTAATACTGTAAAGATGATCATATACCCTCTCTCTCAATTTACGATCAGTCTTGCTTATATAAAAACTAGTACATGACTGACATAAAGCTAGGTATACTATTTTACTAGAATTACAATTAAACGTACCCTTACTAACAAATTTCTTCTCTTGTATCCTGTATGAATTTCCCATGTGCATATATTTGCAGTACGCACAGGATTCACATTTATACATACCTAACATTCTAGGTAAGGGAGAATACTGGAACTCCAAAATTCCCTTTAAGTTTTGAGCTCTCTTAAATACCACTTCAGGTCTTTTACCCAACTTCCTCAGTGTTTCATCAGCATTTATTATACTCCAGTTTTTCCGTAAAATATGCTGAATAAACATCCACATTAAAGGAGGCAATAAAGGAATGTACATAATCTACTGGGGTGCTAATTTGTTCGCTCTCTTGTACTTCATTCCTCAATTTTACATGAGCTCCCAAAATAGCCCTAAAATGGCCTATTTTTCTGTTATTTTTAACTTCATTAACCAATTCATTCATCATTATCATTGGCTAGCCTCTCTTTTTAAACATCTGCATCAAAAATCCACATACCACACCAAAATCATAATTAGTGGTGCACATTCGAGCAGCCCTCACTAAATGACCTTTCACTACAGTCCTCTTTTGGTGTTTTGGATGTGCACTTCTAAAATGTAGAAATGAATTGGAATATGTGTCCTTTCTATGAATATTCGCTTTATAACACTCATGTAATTTATCCTTTTCCAGGTCTACATCCAAAAAAGCTATTCTCTTGGAATTAAATGTGTGGGTAAAAACAAGAAAGTCCATCGTGTTATTACAATAAGCCATAAACTCCTCAAATAAAGTCTGCCCTCCTTTGAAAATTATAAAGACATCATCCAAAAATTGAGTATAGTAATAAATATATCCATTAAAGCTATTACTTGTGTTGTGAATGAACTGATCCTCCCAGTATACCATAACCAAGTTTGCTAAACTAGCACCAACCGGAGAACCCATGGCCACACCCCTCCTGTATACAATAATTACCATTAAAAAGGGAAAAAATGGTTAGCTAAAATGATATCCAATAATTCCTGTATTAAAGAAATCTCAGAAGTTTTTGCTCCCCTCTTAGCCAAAAGTAAACTAATCCATTCAATTCCTTGTTCACGTGGGATCACTGTATAAAGAGCTCTTACATCTATTGTAGCAAAGTTAAATTCAGACTCAAACTTCAGTCTGTCCAAATTTTCCAAGAAGGACCAATAATTCTTATAAATGAATGGTTCCTTCGCTACATACTTTTTCAAAAGCCTATCAACATATTTAGCTAGGGGGTAGGTAACTGAATTTCGACCATTCACTACAGGTCGTAAGGGAGGGGGGTTGGCCAGACCCTTATGGATCTTCGGTATCCCAAATATAATCAGGATCCTAGGTGCAGGCATACTGAAAATTTTCAGTAAACCTAAATCTATCCTATTTTCTATAAACAGGTCATTTAGGTAAATATTTATACGCCTATATGCTTGATTCAATTCATTTAAAGATACTATACTGTACGTAACCGTATTCAACATGTTACACATTCTTTCATTATAGTCAGCTGTATCAAAAAACACCAAATCTCCTCCCTTATGAGCTTTTATAACACGAACCCCTCCTTTTTTAAATTTTCAAGCATTTCCCACTCATCTTCAGATACGTTATATACATTTTTATCTTTACTTTTCTTAAACAAATCAATATTTCTTAGAGCAATTTCACACATCTTTTCAAAAATGTCTAACACCAGATGCAATGGAGGGTTATATGTGCTCGTAACCCTGAATTCGGGAATACCATTAATGTTATCATCAAACATTAACCTCAGGTTCAGTATGCGAGTATATAATTTCAAATCTATCAGAACTTTACATAAATCTAATCTTTTACTGGGTAGAAATGTAAGGCCCTTAGCCAAGAAATTAGCTAAATCCTGTCCTACTGAAAAATGGGAATAACTGAAAATTTTAAAATCACCGTCTACATTAGTGACTATATTCAAAATATTATTAGCAGCAACATTGTCACTCCCATTTAAGTCACAAACGTGATTCAGCCCTAAATTAACATCAATCAATTGGGACAGTACCTCAACACGAGTTGGCATTAACATAAACGTCCCCTGTGTTTGTTGTTGGGCCTCCACCCATTGTTGGTCTTCGTTCTGGACTAGATTCTGACCCTCTGAAAATTCTGTTGCTGCTGATTATTCGCAACACTATTGTTAGTTCTGGAGCTCTCATTTCTATTTATTAATCTCTCGCTTCTTCCCAATCCGTTGAAATTTTCATCCTGTAATCTTCCTTCAGCATTATGCCCCCCCATGGCTAAAGTTCTCGGTCGACTGCCCCTCATGCTGTTCTGATGTCTCGTTAATCATGTCATTCTGCCGTACAGAACCCGACTGGTCCTCGTCCGTAGGAACTCACCTGTTTCATTGCTGGGAGGAGGGGAGTTTTGGATACACTATTCCCTTTTGGTATTCATCCTTGTCCCGATCAAGCTTTTTTAGCTTAAAAGACCTCAATTTTTCAATTTGTTTGTCTATGCTGGAAAACACTCGGCTATATTCATATTGATATCTCACAAAGTCCATGTCCCATTTAATCATTACATCCAAATCATCAATTTCAGACATAAGCAAATCCACCATTAACTGGTAGTGCTTAATCAATAGTTCTAATAACTGCAGACCTTGCTGATCAAATAATTTGCTCAACTCAAGATGAAAAACTGAATTAGCTATGAAACCAGTTGGATAATGCAATGATATTAGCCCTTTAGGTACTTGGCATCTCCGTAAGCATTCACGGAAGTACAAAATCTCAAGCTGCAGTTTTTTTTTTAATTTAAATGACTTGTAATCTGAAATTTTTTAAATTCTCCATAAGAGCTGTCATTTTTTGACTCTATTTTTGTTAAATGAAAAATATTTCTTGCTAGAGCTTCTATACAGGCTACCGTGGATCAGAACTTTGCTATTCAGTGATCCACTTGCGACAATAACAGGGGTTATCATTGTACTGCTCCATTTCTTTACAATATACATACAGATAGAACCTCCAAGTTTTTGAGCATATGTGAAGTTCTATGCTCAGGGCACCTGTCAGACAAAAACATAGTAAACAAACTATTAAACTGTACAACTAATAATTTTAGCAGCAAAACCAAAGAGAAGATGATGATAGACTCTGCAACAGACAGACTTCTTGAAGATAACCATTGAATGGGATATAGCTTAGTGCTCAATGTTCAACCATTCTAGAGATATGTCTGTATAACATGACATCTACCTCTGGATAATTACATGAATACTGTGAAAGAACCATGGCAATAATTCCAGTCATGACTATGACCTACATGTCAGTGTCTATGATGTAAGTGGATGCTAAAATATCATCCAGAGAGAGAGTGAGAGAGGCAGGCAGGCTCTGCCTACTAAATAAACCATTCCACTGATAGCTGCTGCTGCAAAACGTCTTTGAGGGTGGCCTAATGGTTAAGGTGTTTTCCTTGCAAATACAAGGTGCAGGGTTAGAGTCTCACAAGGGATAATTGGCTAGGCTTATAATAGCTCACAAGGGCAGTTAGCCTACGACTAATCTATGAACCTATGCACTTCCGTGCGTGGATACGCAGATCTATGGTACAGCACTGAACAAACAAATGATCAAACTCATTACATCAAAAATTAAACTATCAGAAACTTTAAAACATCGAAGCATAACAGACTGAAAATGGAAAACAAACCACTTCCTCTTTGGAATCATAGGAAGTACAAGTCAAGCCTCGTCTGTATTCACCCTCTGACTGAACCACCTCTCTACAGGAGGGTCAGCACAGTTAAGTCAAGGATTAATCTGAGAATACACATCCAATCATTCAGTTCCCATTTGAAGTGAAATAATGCATCACACTACTTATCTGCAGTACAAGTCTATTCCAGATGTGTGAAATGTGTAATGAATATAACTTTCAAACTTGTTTTATTTATCTTCTGGTGAAGATTTAGATCCCTTATTCTGGTACTCGTGGAATTATTCAACTTGTGGAGATAAAATACAGCTGTGTTAGAACTTACTATAAAAGTAGATGCCCTACTGATCTCTGTTGCAATATATCACTGCTGTCGTCCAGCCAAGGTACCAAAGCTTTACCTTCCAAGTATTGTACATCTAACATGTGACCTCAGCTTGCAAGCATAGTAGTATACAGGGGGATGTATGACCTTAATTCCCCAGACTATTTCCAAGCCAGCAGTACACCTCTCAACCTCTCAGCACAGGAAATCTGGACAACGCCAGAAATTATGTGGGGAGGCCCAAAAACAGGGACAGATTTTAAATATTGCTCCTATAAACTCAGAGTTGTCAGAATATTAGGTTTTCCATTATTATGCATTTTCTGAAGGTTATGTAATCTGAAACTCAAATGAATGCCATTAGTGAGTATTAATTAGTGACTTCAGTCCTCAATGATTAGCCAGAAAAACATAGATTTTATGAGGAACAGACTGAAAATATGAGGCAGAAATCTGGGCATTCTGCGAAAATCTGTACAGTTGAAGACCCCTGAGATAGAAAACTGCTCAGCTAACAGGGGGATATAATGAGTAGGAAGTTGTAAGAAATCTCCCTCTATTCTAGGGTGTTTCCCATGGGTCAAGAACTGAGGGAGAAAGAGAGAGAGAGAGAGAGAGTAAGAAAATTAAGTGTAGAGGGGCAGAAGGGTGGGAAGGAATACTGCAGCAGTGATCGGCATGGACATCTACTGTTATGGTAAGGTCTTACACAATTGTGCTAAGTCCTGACTGAAATCACTGTTGCAGTATTCTAACACAGAGGTGATTCCGAGAGCTAAAGGGAATGTCAGGGTAGTTGGTTAAAAGGCAACAGAACTGTCCAAGAGGCCTGCTAGGACTGACTGAGCGAAGGCAGCTCTGGACCTTGAAAGGGCATCAAGCCTGCAGTGTTTAGTGAAAGGGTGTACAGATGACCATGTGGCAGCTTCCAGTATGGACCTGGCATCCACCCCTTTGTAAAAAGCTCCAGAGGCTACTACTGCTTTGAGCTCAAGAGCATGTGGACAAGGACTTGCCATGTTGAGAGTAACAACAGGAAATACCCTTAGAGATCTAGCTTGCAGTAGTTTGCTTGGATACTGGCTGGTCCATGAAATAAACAAACAGTTGATCAGATTTTCAAATGGATTTTGTTTTGTCCAAATAGAATCTTAGCTGTTTGTGAATGTCCAGAGAACGCAGTATCTTTTGCCCCCCCCCCCCCCCAATTCTGTGAGGTGGGAAAGAAGGTAGGTAGGTTTATTGCTTGATTGAGTGACAGCTCATTCACCACTTTAAGCATGAAAGAAAAATAAGAAAGGGGGCATAACCATGAGAGCCTGAAGCTCTGAAACTCTCCTAGATGAAATGAGGGCTAGGAGTAGGATAGTTTTCCAGCTGCAGAATTTAAGGTTTGTTGATGTCATTAGTTCAAAAGGAGGTAAGGTAAGCTTTTCCAGTACAAAGCTGAGGTCCCAAGTAGGGGTAATGGACTTTCTAGGTGGTGTAAGATGCAGGACCCCTTTAAGGGATAACACAACCTCAGATATGGACATAAAAGTGGGTGAGTGAGAGGTAAGCAAGCAGAGATGGCTGACAGGTGGGCTTTGATGGAAGAATAGGACAGACCCGTATGTAAGAGCTCGTGCAGGTACTTCAGAATGGAAGGTACCTCTGACTGGGTGGGGTCCTGTTCATTCCTTTGGCACCAAGAGGAAAATCACTTCCTTTTGGGCATGTAAGATTTTCGAGTGGTGGGTCTCGAACCTTAATAATATCCTCAGAAAAATGGTGCCAGCAAGAAATTAGAACTTTATTGTCTACAGAATTAGGCTTAGGGATAACAGATTGGGGTGAAGCTGTAATCCTTTCTGTAGTGTGATGAGATATGATTGGTGTGGCAGTTGGTAGTACTTGGCCCTGGCTAGAAGAAAAAGAAGAGGGAACCAATGCTGTCTTTGCCAAATGGGAATTACTAGCAAGAGTTTTGCTTTTTTTTTTTGGGTCTTCAGAACTCTTGGAATGAGAGGTAATGGACGGATTGTGTAAAGAAACTTCCCTGTCAACTGAAAAGTGAAAGCATTTGTCATCCAAGCTGAGGGGCAAAGTTCCCTGATTCAAAAAAGTGAAAGCTGTTGGTTGGTCTTTGAAGTGAATACCTCTGAGGAGTCCCAAACGGTGAAGGATGTTCTGGAAAACTTGTCTGTTCAAAGTCCATTCATGATGATCCTCCAAGGATCTGCTTAAAGAATCTACCTGCTTTCAGGCTGGTAGCAAGATAATTTGGGGAATTACTCTCGTATGTCCACCTATATACCCCTATGCTTGTGAAATGAAGTCGCATGTCAGATGTATGATATCAGGAAGGCAAAGCTTTGGTACACCAGCAGGATGACAGTGAGGACAACCATGTATTTGAGATACTGCAACACTGATTTCAGGTAGGACACTGAAAGATCCTGGACCACTGAGTCCCCAATGGCTCAGAAAGCAATGAATAAACCTCCTCTAATGAGTCTAAGGTACTGACTACAGGGAAAGCGTGTCCAAGATTTTCTGATAGCTTAGGGTTTTTAAGCAAGTGACGATCCTAGTTAGGAACTTACTGTACCTGTTTGATATGTCTAGTGAGGTATATCCCTAAAGGGGCACTGTATTCAATAACTGGCCCAATCAATACTAAATATAGTGGGACAATTAATTTTCTGGATCTGGATAACATTCCCTTAGCAATCAGATGCACCAGTTACAAGGACTTTCTGACTACTGTGTTTACATGGCGATTAACATAGAGGGAATTACCAACCCAAGTCCCAAGGTCTCTAACAATTCACATGGCGATTAACATAGAGGGAATTACCAATCCAAGTCCCAAGGTCTCTAACAACATTCTCATTTTGGAATGAGGTCTTGTCTATGCCATATGCTAGGTGAAGGGACAGTATATCAAGTGTGACAATTTTCCTCTTTTTAGTATTTAATTTAAGCCTGTTTTTAGTATACCAGGCATTTACAAAAGTTCTTAGTGCATGGCTTAGGTGTCAGAGGGCAATCTGCCAATGACTCTCAGCTTGTTTCACATTGTTTATTAAACAGCTGGAGCCCCCTGGCCTCCTTAGTAATGGGTGATAACCCTAAATGTAACACTGCCCTTCCCCCAAACCCTTACTCTTCACCATAAAGTCATTAAAACCTTCCTATAACACTACCACTACTTAGACAAATTGAAAGCTAGTGTTACAGGGGTTTTAGTTTTAATATAAGGAGATGGAATAGTTTTTCCTCTCTCAATACTATTATTTTTTTTCAGTATTATGTATGATCAAACTTATTTTATCAGCATACCATTAATTGTACAGATTTTCACAGAATGTACACATTTTTGCCTCATATTTTTGGTCTGTTCCTCATACAAATTGTGTTTTGTCAATACATTACTGGGATGATGTAAAGATTAAGGTCACTAAATAATGACATACATTTGCATTTAGATTTCATATCCTTCCGAAAATGTATGCTAACATAAATCCTGTTATTTTAGCAACTATTTAAAATGTGTTCCTATTTTTGGGCCTTTGTCCCCCCATTATATCAGGCTTTGACTTTTCTTGCGCTAAAAGGCTGAGGGGTATATGTTTATCAGTGTTTTACATTCAGCATTAGGGAATACACAATACACCTACATATACATGAAATTTATTTACTTTATTTTTACAGTCGTTTAACTTGGTAAGTACACTCATGCAAGGACCCTATTCAGGCATAGTTTGGACATAATGTCATACAACAAAAGCAGAAGTACAACAGTACCACTTCAGAATAAAGCCACATAACAATGATGCTGTGAAATTTATCCTGAAACAAAAGGATGGATTACGTTTTTTTGAAACACTATACAATCCTCTTGATTTAATATACCCCTGGAGGTACAGTTCGTAAAGGGCAATTTCAATCTTTTAGTTTCAGGATTTTGAGAGTCAGTCTTGTGTTATGCTCCCTAGATCTTTTCACTCACTGTTGTTCTTGAAGCACGAATGGCAACACAAAGACACACCTACAAATTGAAGCATGCCACTGCCATAAGAAAAGAATATTATTTCCATTACAATGGTTAAGCATTTTCCCAAAGTACTCAGACTAATGCAAACTGGAAGCAATACCACATCTGTTTGAAATGGTATTAGGTAAAAACTTCTATGGACTTCAGCTGGAATGTGCAAAGACTTATGAACCTATGAAGGTATGGAGTTTTATTTTGTGACTAGGAGCTTTACACATATTCACCAAGGGGCTACATCACTAGTGTTTGTCCCTTAGTAAAATGCTATTTAATACCAGTAAGCAGTAGCATACCAGCTTTCTACTAACACACAAATTGATGACCTGTTTACATACAGCCCTTTTGGCAATAAAAATGACAGCAATACTAGGGCCA
Organism: Protopterus annectens; assembly: GCF_019279795.1. NCBI lineage: Eukaryota > Metazoa > Chordata > Ceratodontiformes > Protopteridae > Protopterus > Protopterus annectens. Next base: position 309,724,142 of record NC_056747.1, on the reverse strand, counting down.
AACAAATGAAATGCTGAAAAATGCTCCTTCCTAATGTTCTTCAGTCTTTTTTTTATCCAAAATTTTGACACATCTAAATATGAACTAAGTGCTTTGTGGGGAAAAAGTAATGGCACTACTGCACTGAGTAAGGCTGAAGTCAGAAATCATCTCTAGTGAAATACAGTGATTTGTACTAAGGATTACCTCTTACTACTTTGGGAGAAAAGGCTACCATAGTCAGACAAAGTATGGAAAAAGTGATAGCTACTAAAAACATTTTTTATCTGTTTAAGTGAAACATTCAAAAGGAGGGGACAAAAGATAAGCTACACACGCATTCATATTCCAGAGTAGGAAAGTATGGTACCTTGAAGTCCCAATAAGTAACTGCATCAAAGACTTTAATCCATTCTAACCTCATGCTTCCCCTGGATGACTTATAAAGAAGCTATAGCACAAGCTAGGACATCTTCTCACCACAGCCAAATGACTCGTCCACTATGGCCAGAGTGACTGACTGATATGAATGAATATGAGTTTTTAGAATTGATGCAAATCTTGCTGGAAATGTATGAAGCAAATCTTTCTGCAACTGTTGCTTGCTGTTTGTTGCAAAAATCTAGTAATCATGAATGGTAAGTACAGGTTGTTTTATCTTTTGTAAGTCTAATAACACTGTAGTACTCAATAATTACATAACAGCCAATCTGTATGATGCCAAAAGGAAACAATAAGCCTATCTAGTCTGCATTTTGAGTGCACTCATCATTCTACATCACCGCAATCCATATCTTCACACTTACCTTTTCTCATATGGTCCACGCCATCTTGAAGAATACCTTTGGGGTTTTCTCTCATCCATCAATTCTTGAGTCCACAACTCTCCCCATGATAAATCACTTCTGCAGATCCATGGCACAGATGGTCCCTCAAAACTTGCTTGCTGGGACTACTCATCCCTACTATGCCCTCCAACCTTTTCCAGACAACTCCTTCACATCTCCACAACATGATTATTTTACACCAATATCTTGTCCTCCCTTTCTCTTCAGGTCTGTGGTCATAAACTTTTCCTTCCATCCCAAGCACTTTGTTGTGGTTTTTCTCCTGACTTCAAACAGCTTGATGTCCTTGCACTCATATGGCTCCCAGAACTGCACACAATACTCAGTGTATGGTTTGACAAGGGCCTGGTAGTGTGGAAGTGTTCCTGTTTTCTACTAGAGTCTATCTCCTGAGAAATATCCCTTGTTTTCCCTGGATACTACTGCCCCTCTTCTCTCACTATATTCCTTGTGGCTCAGTCCAGGTATGATAAACATCTCCAGATCCTTTTATTGCACACCTGAAATCACTTTCACTTACTTAGCTGATCCTTCATACCAGGGTTGCTGTGCTGCAAATTCAATATTTTTCATATATACATTTGTGCACGCACACACACACACAATATATATATATATATATATATATATATATATATATATATATATATATATGTATATATATATATATATGTATATATATATATATATATATATTTTTTTTTTTTTTGCCCGCTGCAAAAATGTAGAAAGAAATGTAGATTTTTGTTGTTTTCTGAAGTTCATAATTTTCAGAAACTCAATCATATTGCCTTGACAATATGAATTTCTGACATAACCCATATGTGTGTAGATATATATATATATATATATATA
>NC_056747.1:309702460-309717460 GCF_019279795.1 Protopterus annectens | reverse complement strand
TTCATAGGTAGGTACTAGGCTATCTGCCCGAGGGCATTTATAAGCCTAGCCAGAGTGTGTCAGCTTTCGCTGCCCCATTGATTAATTAACTGATCCTCTGTCAAGCAGAGCCAATGAAGTGATCCCAGGGGTGCATTTTCTGTTACCTATCCACTCGTCAAGGTTTCTCTTGAAGAGTGTTAGTGAGGGGCTCTGCCTGATGTAATTTGGAATTTTGTTCCAAAGCATGGGGAGTCTCTGTGACAGGAATCTATCCCTCCAGCATGTTCTATTTATTGCTGTGGCGAGGTTTAGCTCACTAGAGTGCATGGCTCGCAGTGACTTGGATTTCTTTATGTGGAGCATGTCCATCAATTCTGAGCTGGACATGGCTTTGTAAGTCAGGCAGAGATCACCTCTGAGTAAGCGATATGCCACTGAGTACAGCCGGAGTTTTTTCGGTCGGGCTGCATAGGACATATGTTTGAGGCCAGTAATCCTGTTGGTGAGGTACTTTTGTGGTCTTTCCAACTGTTAGAAGTGTCTTGTGAGGTACATCCCAAATGGGGCATTGTACTCTATGATGGGTCTAATGAGTGACGAGTAGAGGGTCACTATAACCTCTTTATTTCTAGATGCGAACCCTTTAGTAATTAAATGGGCCACAAAGAAGGATTTCCTAACTACTTTGGCAATATGATTGTCAAAGGAGAGATTACTATCTACCTGGGTCCCCAGATCTCTTATTACCTCTTCTGTATTAAGGGGGCTGCCACCTATGTGGCAATTTGTGGGTGTTTTGTTTTTCCCAAATGGGATGACTATAAATTTTTTGGCATTTAGCTTGAGGCCATGACTTTGACACCAGGTGTCCATCTCAGTAAGGCCCTTTTGGAGGATGTCTGTGTCAGCCGGAGAGTCAATTATGGCTCCCAGTTTGCAGTCATTGGTGAACTTGGTTAGCCATAGTCCTCCTGTGTTTGCCTGTACTTCTGAGAAGTATATGCTGAACAGTAGGGGTCCCAAGACCGAGCCTTGCAGGACACCACTTGTGACTCATTTAGTCTCGGACCTGGAGCCCACTATTCTTACTGTGTGAGTTCTGTCTGTAAGCCAGTTGGCAACCCATCTCGTGACGTAGGGGTTTATATTCAGGCTGGTGAGTTTTTCCTGTAATACCTGAGTGGGGAATGGTGTCAAAAGCCTTGGCGAGGTCAAGGTAGGCTGTGTTAACCACCTTTCCCTCATCTAAGGCCTTGGTGACTGTCACAAAGATCTGTCCTTAAAGCAGAACTGGGTTGGGTCAAGTGCTTGGCGGTTCCCAATGTCTTTGTTAATGAGTTCCATGATGATGCACTCCATAGCCTTGCAGACCAGGCTAGTCAGGCCTATGGGACGATAGTTACCAGGGTCGGTTGTGGCCCCTCCTTTGTGGAGAGGAATAACCGTTGCTGTGCGCCATTCTATGGGGTTGTAGCCTGTGGAGAGGCTGAGGTTGAACAGGGTGTTTAGGTGGGGGTTAGTTCGTTCTGTAGTTCGTGCAAGACGCAGCCTGGGACACCATCTGGTCCCATTGCGCTGTTTTTTTGGCTTTTGAAAGGGCTGTTTTCACCTGTGATTTTTGGGACACTACACTTTTCCAGTATTGCTGTGGACCCTTTTGGAGGTGAGGGGGGGGGGTGAAGTTTGCACTGAATCTATCTGCCAGGATGTTGGCAATATCAGTAGGTTCAGTATATTTTGTGCTATTTTGCACTAATTCAGTGTATATCTGCGTGTTGCCACTTAGATTCTTAACATAGCTAAAGAAGGCTTTGTGGTTATCTTTTAAATCCTTGGTTATTTTTCTTTCGAAGTTAGCCTTGGATGATTTCAAGAGGGACCTTAGTTTCTTACTGATACTGATCAGGGATGTCTTTCCTTCTTGGGATTTGCTTTTTTTCTGAACTAGTTTCCTCCTTCTATTGTAGAGCCTGTTTATTGCAGGGGTCCACCAAACTGGTTTCCTTCTCTTAGAGGAGTGAGTCTTGGTTTTGCTACGGATGGCACAATCCATGCATCCTTGTAGGTGCTCATAGAGTGCATTTGTAAAGGTTTCTGCATCTTGGGCAGCATTATCCTTTAGCATGGGGTCTGTGAAACTTACCACCTCTGTCTTAAGTGAGGTGAAATTTACTTTAGAAAAGTTTTTTACTGTGGTTTCCTTAGTTGGGGGTGGTGGTGGAGTGTGGACATCCAGAGTGATTAGTTTATGGTCTGATCTAACCAGTGACGGGTTGACCTCCGGTGTGGAACACCTGTCGCCCATGTTGGTGATGACCAGGTTCAGTATGTTTTCACCTCTGGTAGGGGAGTTTACCAGCTGATCCAGGGCATTTGAGTTGATGAATTCCAGGAAGTGCTGGGCCTGGGAATTTGTACTCGAGTAGTTTTCCCAGTGAATAGTAGGGTAATTGAAATCGCCCAGTATCAGGGTGTTCGGTAGGACTTCATGTTTTCCAGTGTCTCCAGAAAGGTGGAGTGGTGGTCCTGGGTCATGGAGGGTGATCTGTAGCAGGCCACAATTTGCACTGCAGATTTGCCCGATGTTAGTTGCACATGGATGATCTCAGTGGTATCATGCTGCGCCACTAACCTGGAGGTGTAGGTATCCTTGATGAATATGGATACACCCCCCTCCTTTTGTGTTTCGGTCCGTGTTCTGTGGCCACAACTTGTGGTATGAGTTGTAGCCCGGTAGTGCTGGGGTGCTCTCTGGAGCCTTGAACCAAGTTTCAGTTACTGCACAGATGTTGACGTTCTCCATACTGAGGAGTGCTTTGAGCGCATTCATTTTGAGATTTAAACTCTTGGCCTTGAGTAGCATAACCTTCAGTTTTTGTTAATTGTGCTGTTTACAGAGGTGGGTTTGACTTTTGAGCCTTGCCTAAATAAGGCACTATGGGGGCAGCAAGAGCCTTGGCCAGTATTCTTTCGAAGCAATGCGGCTTGTCGAGCATGTCATCCCAGGCTGACAGATACTGGATCCCCTTTGAATGACACCAGAAGCTTAGCCATTTGGTGAAATTGATCATTTTATTTCTTTATACTGAGGTATCATTCTTGGTGAGGGCAGGATGCTACTCAGGATCAGGGTCATACCAGCCTGGGCTGCATGATCAGAGAGCTCTTCCATGTCTCTTTTCATGTATTCCAGGGAGGCAGTCTCAGGTCATTCACACCAACATGAACAATGACAGAGTCATATTTGTACTTGTTCTGGAGTGACCTGAGTTCTAGTGTTATGTGGCGGATTCTGGCTCCCAACAGCCAGCTAACAGTAACCTTCTGCTTGTCCAGCCTAGTGAGTGGGACATCAGTGTGCCTGACTATAGAGTCACCCATTACTAGTGTGTTAGGTATGTTATTTCGCCTTAAGGGCTGTGATTGTACAGCACACTGATTTTGTGTTTTATGTGTTGTCTGGTTTGTGACGGGAAGTGCAGGTTGTTTGGGTTAATGTCTCTTTTACCTTTGGCCCAAATAGAGTGCAGCCATGAAACGGGGTATTGACAAAAGACGTTTTAAAGCTTTCTGAAAAATTACTTCGGCACATCCGGGCATGCCAATGAATGGTGATGCCAGTGCTGCTGCCCTTGCAGTTCTATCAGCTGCATTAGACAGCAGTCTCACCACTATGCTGGAAGGACACTGAGGGGTAGAAAGCTGCCTGTCCACAGTCTTCTGAACTTCAACAGGCAAGTTATCTGAGAGAGACTGGGAAAGCTCTTTTGCCAAGTCTCTCAGAAATCTAGTAGCACTGGCCAAATTTAGCACTCCAAGTGCAAAAGTTGCTCAAGCACAAGTCGGTTTTCCAAATCAATCCATAGCCCTAGAATCCCTGTTAAGGGGATGGACTGAAGAACTTTCCACCGACAGCTGCTGCTACCGCCATGGCATCTACATGTGGACCTTTCCGCCAATGTTTCCTTGCTTTTGGTGTAGTCAATATCCTGTGCATTTTTTTTGGGGGGGGGGGGTTCCACCACATCAGTGCCCTCACATGCCTTCTGATGGCATGAGGTCAATAAGGAAATCAATGGGTAGTATCACACAGGATGACACTGGGCCAAAACCAAAGGCTTCCAGGAACAGAGAGTCATCTGGTGAGGAATTATCAGTGGACCATCCTCTGTCTGCTTCATCAAGTCAAGGATCTTACTTAAGGTGATGTCTTCTGAGGGGGAATCTAGGAGACTTTTTTGCTTTCATCCAAGTCTGTGTCTTCACTGAAAGACTCTTAGGATGAGTCCATTTGCTTCCATGTGCATGTTTGTTTCTTGTGAACTGGTTCCGGTGGGAGATCTGATTCCAAATCAGAATGAGAGGTAACACAGCATGCAGCCGCAGAAGTCTGTGGTACTGACTGTCCCCATATGACATGGTGATGGGAGTAGAAGAGTCCTGCCTATGTTCAGGTGGAACAGAGCTGGATGGAAATGGCTTTTCCCTTGGCACTGTTAAGATCCTTTCAAAAATCTCAAAGGCCAAAGACACCATTAGTTCTATATGGCTCCTCCTATCTTCAGAAAAAACAGATACCTCATAACCGATGGGTCTTGACCCCAAAGTTTAATTCAGAGCCGAACCTTTGAGTGCCGATGCCCAAAGAGAGGGATGGCTCTGACAACTTCGGTGTCAACCTCTCATCCCTAACCCAGGCTCAAACTTCAACTCTGAGTCGCTTCCAGATCCATGCATGTCGGAGTTGAAAGAGGAAGGGATGTTGACAGAGTCGAAGTAGCTCAGACTGTTGTCTCCAACAGAGGCACACTGGGACAGACTGGGTCCAAGAAAACTGGGACCAAAGGACAGACCAGGAACTGAGGAGGGGAGGTTGGACCAAGGCTCAGTACACTCCCAGGGGAATATTACTGAAAGACCCTGCCCCTGCAGTATGGGAGAGTGTAGCCTCAGACTCACCGATTCCAGACAGCAACAGGACCAAGAAGGTGAGGGATGGACCTGAAAAACAGTTCGCTCTGACCATCAAAGATATTTCTGATCTGGCCTGGACACCAAAGCTGGATCGGGGGAACATTTGTTTGACTTTGCAGGAGCCAATTTATCCTTTTCTTTTTCTTTTACTTCCTCTTTCTCTTTTTCCTTTTCTTTGGGTCTCTTATCCTGCTTTTGGCTGAAGCCGCAGCAGATGAGGTAGTAGTTGTTGTAATCTCACACCCTGTCTGGGGAAGGAGAAGGCTCTTAATAATGAGCTTCTCCCTCCTAGTCTGGAGTACCCTAACAAAGAAGTAGGCACAAGCTTGACACTGCATGTCGAGGTGGACAGCATCCGCACAATACACACAAAGTATGTGAATCTTGGGGGAAAGTTTATGTCCACAACTGGCACACTTTTTAAACCCCTGGCTGTCTGACATATTTACAGAGATTATCAAAAAAACTTTTTCTAAAAGCAATACACTTTATAAAGTATTAATTACAGACGAAACTAGTAAACACACACACAATTTTGCGACATATTCCACAAGCGACAGCAAACTAAGAATCAAATAAACGAAAGGCCACCAGCCACACAATTTTAAAATCTGTACTAATACTTATGCTACCTATAGTAAACTTTACTAATATATATATATATATATATATATATATATATATATATATATAAAATATATGAAAGAAAAAAACACACACTTACTATAACCTACCTAACAATCCTAATTGACCATCCTATTAAAAAACATAAAAATCTAAACTATTAGCCAAAAAGCAGTATCCTAAAGACTGAGACAGAAAAATCTCATGGTAGTGGGAGGAATAAAGAGACAACTGAAAAATCACACAAAGGATACTGTTATCATAACAGCCCTCATAAGACACAACTGAAGTCTTCAAGGCAGCAAATGATATCGGAGATACTAAGGTGGAATGGAGGGAATTCTTTGTTTTACATTTGTTGACTGGGTTTGTCTGACTGAGCTAAGTAGCCCTTTTTCAGCAGAGCCCCGGGGAGAAAAGCTCCACATGTTCTACAGATTATAATTTACAAAAATAAGTAAACAATCAACAACTGGTTTACAGAAAATATTCAAAGCAACATATACATAAAAAACAAGGATTTACTACAGTAAACTGATTATTATATCTAGTAAAAAAGCACTACTGTTGCGAGTCCAAAATCTTCCTTAATAAATCACAGAAATCAAGCGCCTTCGTCAATCTGACTTGACTTCATCAGAATTCGGATGAAGTCAAGCCAGACTGACGAAGGCGTTTAATTTCTGTGACTTATTAAAGAAGATTTTGGACTCACAACAGTAGTGCTTTTTTACTTGGTTCATTTGTTTTTATTGAGCACTATTGCACCATATATTTTTGGTTTAATTATTATATCTGTCAGATTTAGAATCCTACATCATGCAGAAGGACTAACAACAGTTTTGTCACCAGATGTAAAATCTTACATTATGCAGACAAGAATTATGTAATGTGCTTAGAATAGAGAAGCTAATGTGAGACAAGGTCTAGAGAGTTAGAGAAAGTTACATAGGTTGGGAGCAGATAGAGGTGTGCCGTTGGGTTTGATAAGCTGTTTAAGGGGGGAGGGTACAGAGGCACGTCCATTGGCTTAACAGGTATTCTTTAGTGGCTAGCTTGAATTGACTAAGTTGCTTGAGTGACCTGATCTTTAGTGGGAGTTTGTTCCATGCCTTGGAAGGATTAGAGCTATAGAGAATACATCATTTCTTAGTTTTAGGTTTGTGGATTTGTAGCAGATCTAGGTTAGAGCTCTGGAGGGATCTAGCAGGTGAATAGTAAGAGATGATAGATGATAGGGTAGGACAGTAAAAAGGCTGATAAAGGATGGAGTGGATGATCTGGAATTGAGAGAGAAGAAGCTGGTGAGGTAGTTCAAGCCAGTTAAGGTGCTTGAGTGAGAGACAGTGATGTGACTTGTAAGTCTGATGTGCTGCAAATTTGGATATCTTGTTGTAGGCAGATTCAAGTTTGGCAAGTACGAATTTGAGAGCCATAAAATAGACTGGGTAGGAAGTAGGGATAAGAGAAAGTCACTTTAGCTGAACTGGTGAGAAACTTTTTGTTGCAGTAGAGGAGCCTTAGTTTCTGATGAGTTTTCTTGATACAGTTGTTAATGTGTAGACTGAATTTAAGTTGGTCGTCAATGATGACACCAAGGAGTTTAATGGTAGTTTCCACCTCAATGTGTGTGTTATTGAGGGACAGGATTGTAAAAGTGGATTTAATGTGGCTGTAGATTTTAGGAAGAAAAAGCGGTAGCTTAGTTTTTTTTTTTTTTTGGGTTAAGGATAAGCTAGTTATCAGAGAGCCAATTTTTGACTGAGTTAAAGGAAGTCTGTGCTATAGAGATGAGTTCGGAGGGAGAGTCAGCAATAGTGATGACAGTAATGTCATCAGTGTATTGGACCAACGATGACTGAGGACAGGAAGATAAAGAAGATTAGTGAAGATGCTGAAATGTAGTGGACCAAGGATGGAACCCTGAGGAGCACCCATTTTAACTGGGAGAGGAGGGGAGATTGCAGATTGCCACTTCACTGCTTGAGATTATGGGTATGGGAGTAGTTGCGCACTGGAACAAAAGTATTAGAGTTAGTGCCAAGGTCTAATCCGATTGGACTGGCAACCCATGGTTGAACTGAATGAAAACAGACAACATTGGATCTATTGTTACTGTCACTTTCCTGAATATTATATTCAATTTTACTTACAAATATAGAATTCTATTAGACATACTTTACAGAAAGAGTAGCAGTAAAATCTAAATTTGCATGCTGGAGGTGGGGGTCACAGGCATACAACACAGGAATTCAAAAAAAAAAAAAAAAAAAGAAAGGAAAAGTACAGTTTTGTACCTACCATAAATGTAGATGTCCGATAGGCATGCATCTGCAGTCCTTACAAATGGGTTGTCCTGTCGTCAGGCAGCCCTTTGGTCGGCCGGATTCCAAAGTCTGGGTCTGGCCTCGGCTGGTGTCGCAATTCACCCGACGTCATAGCTGCAGTTCTTCGGGCATAAAGGCATCAGCCGACGCCATTTTCCTCAGTGTTTATTGCCCCAGATGCCAGGTGCCCTCTAGGAAGGCTAAATTTGGATAAATGCAAATGGTTCCAAATAGTAGAGAGCAAACAAAAAATAAGCATGTATGTACATATATACAAACAAATACACCATAATAGATTCCCCCAGCTAGCTACAAGATGGGCAAATACCCTTGGAGTACCACAGAGGGGAAGGAGGGTGGGTAATCCTGACTGCAGATGCTTGCCTATCGGACATCTACATTTATGGTAGGTACAAAACTGTACTATGTCCTTCAAGGATGCATCTGCAGTCCTTACAAATGGGTAGAATACCATAGCCAAACTGGGGGAGGAGGAGAAATAAGATTATGGTGTAGTTAAGATCCCTTGCAAAACAGCAGTGGCAAAACCTGCTCGGGATCTGGAGTATAAAGGTAAATTATAATGCTTGGCAAATGTATGCACGGAGCTCCAAGTAGCAGCCTCTAAAATGTCTTTTGTAGCCACTCCTCGTAGAAAAGCTGTGGTAGTGGCTGTAGCCCTTGTAGAGTGAGGCCTGATGTTTTCTGGAGTTTTCTTCCCATGGTAGGAGTAACAAAATCTAATGCAATTTCCTATCCACTTAGAGATTGTCTGTTTTGAAATTGCTTTTCCTTCCATTCCTGTTGCATATGCTACCAGTAGCTGGTCAGTTTTTCTATTGCCCTTGGTCCTGTCCAGGTAGTAGCGTAATTGTCTATGTACATCCAAGGTATGCAACAGTCTTTCTCCTCTGTTCTGTGGGTTGGGGAAGAATGTAGGTAGGTGGATAGCCTGATTTAAAGATACCCTGGAGACCACCTTTGGCATAAAAGTAGGATTTGTTCTCATGGACACTCTATCTTGATGGAAGATCAGGAAGGGCTGTACTGCCATTAATGCCTGTAGCTCAGATACCCTTCTTGCTGAAGTGATTGCAAGCAGGAAAGCAGTTTTCCATGATAAGTATTGTAATTCTGCTGTTGCTGCTGGTTCGAAAGGAGGGAGTGTCAACTTTTCTAGCACAAAGTTCAAGTCCCATGCTGGCAATGGTGGCTTCCTAGGTGGTTTTACATTTTTAATTCCTCTCAGAAACTGCCTGAGCAGAGGATGTGAGAAGACTGGAGGATCCAAGTCGTATTCTGCTGAAATAGCTGATGCATGAATCTTAATGGAAGAATAGGACAGGCCGTTGTGGAAGAGCTCTGCCAAGTATTCCAGGATGTTGGCTATGTTTACCAGTGACATATTTTCTCCTTTTGCAGTACTCCAAATGTGATATTTTTTCCATTTTGCTGAATAATTTTTCCTTGTTGAGGGTCTGCGAGCCTCCAAGATAATGTCTTTAACCCTTTGGGATAAATTTGGGTTATTTGGTCTTATGCAATGTTCCAGGCAGTCAGCTGCAGTGTTTTCAGGTTTGGATGCAGGGTGTTGTAGTTGTTCTGTGCTAACAGTAAGAGAACTAGGGGTAGAGGCCATATTTGTTCCCAAGACATGCTCCTCAGTAATGGGTACCAATGTTGCCTTGGCCAGTCTGGAGCTATCAGGATGATCCTTGGACGGTCCTCTTTGATCTTCAATAGCACCTTGTGCATCAAAGGAAGTGGTGGGAATGCATATGTTGTCAGGTTTTTCCAACAGAAAGATAGGGAGTCCACTTTCCAAGCAAGTGGGTGGTACGTCCTTGTGCAGAATTTCTTCAGTTGGTGATTGCGTGGGGATGCAAATAAGTCTATTTCTGGTAGTCCCCATTTTCTTGTAATGGTTTTGAAGATGTCCGGATGCAGCATCCATTCGTGGGCATCCGTGGTAGTTCTGCTTAGTATGTCTGCTAGAATGTTTTCTTTTCCTGGTACAAAAATTGCTTGTAACTGAATGTTGAAGCTCAGGGCCACATTCCAGAGGTCCATTGCCATCCGGCATAGAGGGTACGAATGTGTGCCTCCCTGTTTGTTGATGTACCACATAACTGTGGTGTTGTCTGTCCTTATCAACAGTTAACCTTGTCGAAGAAATGGTCTGAATGTCTGAATTGCCAGTTTTACTGCCAGCATTTCCTTTTGATTTATGTGTAGGTGCAGCTGGTCTTGAGTCCATAAGCCTTGTATGCACTTGTCCAGCATGTGGGCCCCCCAACCGAGGTCTGAGGCGTCCGTTGTGATGGTCTGGCTTGGTTGAGTGCTGTGGAAGGGCAGTCCTTTGTTTGATTGACAGGCCTGAGCCCACCATTGGAATTCTTGCTTCAGGCATGGGATTATTGGAATTTGGGTTTCTAGGCTGTGCTTGTGCTGAGACCATAAATTCCTTAGGTACCACTGTAACTTTCTCATATGCAGTCTGGCATGTGGAACCAATATTATGCAGGATGCCATGAAACCCAAGACTTGCAGGACTTTTCTTGCTGTTAGCTGGTTCTGCTTTGTTAATGCCAAGAAGTAGAGAGGGAGTTGCTCCTGTTTTTTTACTGTTAGGAATGCCATTTGTTTTGATGTGTCCAGCTCTGCACCCAAAAAGGTTATCCTTTGGGATGGTATCAGCCTTGACTTTTTGATATTGACTGTGTATCCCAGGGCTTGCAGTAGATAAATGACCCTTTTCAAGTCTTCTGCTAGCTTGTTTTTGTTGTCCGCTTGTAACAGGCAGTCGTCCAGGTAAGGGTAGATTTGGATTCCCTGAAGCCTGCAATGAGCAATTACTGATGCCAGGCATTTCGTGAACACTCTGGGTGCAGTAGATAAGCCAAAGGGCAATGCTGAGAATTGATAATGCTCTGATCCTGCAAGAAATCTGAGGTATCTTCTGCAATTTGGTCGTATGGGGACGTGCAGGTATGCCTCCTTGAGATCTAGAGTTACCAGCCAAGACTCCTTGCCCAACATGGGAAGAAGCTGCTGTAGGGTCAGCATTTTGAATTTTGGGACAATGAGGTATGTGTTTAAAGCGGACAGGTCGAGAATAGGTCTCCATTGGTTTTCTTTTCTTGGTACCAGGAAGAGCCTGGAGTAAAATCCTTGGCCTTGCTCCATAGATGGTACTTTTTCTACAGCTCTCATCCTTAGTAAGTGAGTTATTTGTTTTAGAGCTTCTGCCTTTTGATTTGGAGGTAGGTTTGGCATTCCTCTCTTCCTTGGTAGAGTATGGAAGTGAAACCTGTAACCTTGGTCTATTGTCTGCAAAATCCACTTGTCTCCTGTGATGTAATGCCAGTTTACTGAAAACAAGGCTAGCTTTCCGCCTAAGGGTGCTTCTAGTTGTTCCCTGGTAGGCGGTGCCAGAGCCAAGTCACTGTGATTGTCCTGTAGTAGTGGTGGTGGCTGTATCTGTGGCTGTACCTCGCTGGTTGTTAGCCTGCCACTGACGTCCCCTGTAGGCACCTCTGGATTGACCTCTGCCTCTTGAGCCTATTCCTGCCTCTCTGAGCTCTGGAGGTGTCTGGAAAGGACCAATTCTTGGAGGGCCAATTCCTGCTAAACCTTGGAGGTTGGACCTGTAAAAAATCTTTGACTGTCTGGACAGATTTTGCCTTCTCTTCCATCTTCTTCAGCACCTGTTGTGCAGGAGAGCCAAACAAATTGATCTTGTCCATGGGAGCATGTAGTAGCTTTGATTTGACATGGTCTGGTAAGGCCTGCTCTTTTAACCATGCATGTCTTCTGATCACTGTGCCAGTCATGGCTGATCTAAAGGAAGCCTCCAGTGCATCATAGCCGCATTTTAAGGAATGATTACTGACCTGCTGAATGTTATGTACCATTTCCTGAACAGATTTTTTGTCTAATGGTTCATCTGAGGACAGCTTTTTAGTTAACTGGTCTAACATAAATTCCTGATACTGGATCATGTGGAATTGACAGTTCAAGGCCCTAGCTGAAAGAGTAGCAGAAGTGTAAACTTTTTTACCCCATCTCTCTAAGGCCCTGGATTCCCTTTCAGAGGGAGGGTTTTTGGCAGAGGTAGCTGCTACAGCCTTAGGTCCCTGGGAGATAGTTTCGGGATCTGCAAAGGGAGCCTTATACAAATGATAATGTGTGTCCGGGACCCTGTAGTATCTATTGGGCTTAGCAGGGGCCGGAGGAAGTGAATCAGGAGCAGTACAAGCATCATTAAATGCATCATCTACAACAGTAAGAACTGGAGGGATGGCTAAAGGCCTATGCTGTGGTAAATGCAGAAAGGTTCTAAGCCTTTTTCTAGAGTCTGAAAAATCCTGGCCCTGCCACTGAAATTGTTCCCTCATAGCATAAGGTTTCCCCAAAGGAAAATTCCTCAGGCGGAGAGGCAGAAGGAATGGACTCTTCAGCATCAGAGTCTTCATAAGGGGAGAAAGGGCCCTCTGGAGGGTTTGAATTATCTGAATCATCAGAGGAGTCATCTGTAGAAACTGGCTCAGGGGGCTCTGCTCTAGGCCTCTTCTCTGGAGGTGGGTGAGAGGCCCTGTCTGGGTGAGGTTGGGATCCCCGGATCAAAGAAATGAGATCCTCTGCTAGACTGAGCATCTGTGAACTAGAGCTAGGCCTGTGAGAGGGGGTCTTAGCAGGCATAGTTTTGGTAGATTTAGCTGCTTTAGCCCTGGCAAAGGCCTTAATCGACATGGTTGCTGGAGGCCTAGCAGCTCCATGTGCAGGGGTTGAAATATCCAAGGGGATAGTATCAGATAAATCCTGGAAACCTGGAAGAGCAGGTGGGATTTCAGTAGCCGATTCCACCAGGTTGGATGAGGCCTCGGTAGAAGGTAAGCTTTCGGCTGAAGGAAGAACCGCGAGCTCGGTTTCAGCCGAAACCGAGACACACGCGGTTGGCTTAACCGCGGTTTCGGCCGAAACCGCGGACCGCGAGTGTCGGTCCTTTTCCTTGCGCTTTTTAGATATTTGCGTAGTTGGAGGATCCGACGGCATAATGTAAGCAAAAGCGGAGCCGAAAAACTCCTCAGCAAATTCCGACCGACGTCTAAGCGTCCGCCGGTTAAAAGAAGCACAGGCTAGACAAGCTGCTACGTCGTGGTCTGGGCCTAAACAAGGTAAGCAGTAAGAGTGGAAATCTTTATGAGGTATTTGTTTCCCACAAGTTAAACAGTTATTCACTTTTTCTGACATCGGCTGAGGCAAGAAAGAGTCCCCAATGGGGTACTTAGCTTTTTAGAAGTCTTCGGTAGTAGTAGAAGTATTCGGTAGTAGTAATCTCTGGTTCTGACCGACCGGCACTTGCGAACAGCTTCTGCTTCGGGCGCCACGCGGCAAGAAAGACTGAGGAAAATGGCGTCGGCTGATGCCTTTATACCCGAAGAACTGCAGCTATGACGTCGGGTGAAGTGCGACACCAGCCGAGGCCAGACCCAGACTTTGGAATCCGGCCGACCGAAGGGCTGCCTGACGACAGGACAACCCATTTGTAAGGACTGCAGATGCATCCTTGAAGGACATCCATGACACACCACTGCATAGTAAATGTTTCATGTTAAGAACTGCCCTTTTTGTTGTTTTAGTTACAGTATAGTTTTCCCTGAGTTTCCAGCAGGCCAAGTTGATGTCTTGCATATCAGCAACTCCATTACCTGTCATCAAAGAAATAACTTTGTGTCAGAAGTTCTTTGCAAGATGTAGACAAATCTAGACTCAGACAGTGTCAGCTGTAGACTTTGAGAGAATTATTCACAGTATGTTAAAATGCTGATTTGAGTAAGTATTTCTGCTTGCACAGCTTGCTAAGCATAGAGACCACAGTCCTACTATAAGACACTGTATGATACCTTCCCAGACAAGATAGTGTGTCTGCAGTTCCTATCCATACACTTGACTGTTCAGCAAGCCAGCGGAAATGAAAGACGTTCTGGGAGTAAAGCGCGCACACACACACACACACACACACACAGTCTGTCTCTTTATGCAGCTCAAAAAATGGTCTTACCGCAAATGGATCTGCCTGTTCCCAGGAGATGGGTGCTCCCCAAGATGCAGGACGCATTTCTTCTGGAAGGGACTCTGGAACAGCCACCAGAATGAAGCCAATATCTAGCAGTGCTATAGCTGTGGCCAGAACTACCACAAGTGTGTCACCATAAGCTCGAGACAGGTATGCACCGATGGCAGGGCTAGTGACCAAGCTAGCAGCAAATGTAGCAGAAACCTATAAAGGAATGCAAAATGCATGTTAGACCAACATATCAGCAGCAACGCTTCACTTACTCACCCCAAACACACCTATGTCTATGAAATATTAATCCTGCTACATTGCTGTTTAAAGAAAAAAAAAACTTCCGACATTGTCATGTCACTGAAATCCCAATCAGGAACTATAAACCAATAAAAGAAATAAAAAGAAATACAGTTAACTGAAACATGCGTTTAAACAATGTCTGGTTTCAAAAACACGTTCTGTTGCAATGCTCATATTCAGTAGAAGCTTATTTGATGTTTTTTCTTTTCAAATAAAAAAATCTAATAAGAAGCAGAATGACTCTCACTCTGCTTACCTTCATAAGCTATGAATTCCTGGTTTTGGAATTTAATGAAAGCTGTTCATCTCAAAGGACTGAGAGTCCACATTTGTCAGTCTTGAACAGTTTGTGATTTAATGGTGTCAGTGCCAAATACAGCAATTCGTTTCCTTATTGTTTTTTTTGTCTGTGACCATCTTGTAGGTACTGCTGAGGCAGAATAAGGAGGAAAATATAGAATGAAAGACTATCACAGAAAGCGCACAAAGAGGTTTATGTAAGACTTTAATAAACCTAGCTCATCACTGCAAAAAATAACCAAGACTGGTGCCTTAAAGACCAAGTTCAAAGCTTTTACATAGCCATAGAACTGTCTTCAGCCTATCAAGGCAATCCTTGTGCTCACTCCCAAAATATCCTCATGATGTCGATTAAATCCAAGTAGAAGATGAATTGTTTAATACAAAAAATAAATACATAAACTGCCATCACAGCGAACT